>NC_089441.1:4915012-5085394 GCF_026210795.1 Rhizophagus irregularis | reverse complement strand
TAACCCTTAACCCTAACCCTAACCCTAACCCTAACCCTAACCCTAACCCTAACCCTAACCCTAACCCTAACCCTAACCCTAACCCTAACCCTAACCCTAACCCTAACCCTAACCCTAACCCTAACCCTAACCCTAACCCTAACCCTAACCCTAACCCTAACCCTAACCTCAACCCCAACCCCAACCCCAACCCCAACTCCCAACCCCAACCCTAACCCTAACCCTAACCCTAACCCTAACCCTAACCCTAACCCTAACCCTAAACCCTAACCCTAACCCTAACCCTAACCCTAACCCTAACCCTAACCCTAACCCTAACCCTTAACCCTAACCCTAACCCTAACCCTAACCTCCAACCCAACCCTAACCCTAACCCTAACCCTAACCCTAACCCTAACCCTAACCCTAACCCTAACCCTAACCCTAACCCTAACCCTAACCCTAACCCTAACCCTAACCCTAACCCTAACCCTAACCCTAACCCTAACCCTAACCCTAACCCTAACCCTAACCCTAACCCTAACCCTAACCCTAACCCTAACCCTAACCCTAACCCTAACCCTAACCCTAACCCTAACCCTAACCCCTAACCCTAACCCTAACCCTAACCCTAACCCTAACCCTAACCCTAACCCTAACCCTAACCCTAACCCTAACCCTAACCCTAACCCTAACCCTAACCCTAACCCTAACCCAACCCTAACCCTAACCCTAACCCTAACCCCTAACCCTAACCCTAACCCTAACCCTAACCCTCAACCCTAACTCCCTAACCCTAACCCTCAACCCCTAACCCTAACCCTAACCCTAACCCTAACCCTAACCCTAACCCTAACCCTAACCCTAACCCTAACCCTAACCCTAACCCTAACCCTAACCCTAACCCTAACCCTAACCCTAACCCTAACCCTAACCCTAACCCTAACCCTAACCCTAACCCTAACCCTAACCCTTGTAAAATCTTGCCTGAAAAATTCTGCAAAAAGATACTCCAAATCACGTAAGACACTCCCGTATCAAGAAGTAATCGATGTATCCAAACTTTTAATACCCATACACAATCAGAAACATCACGATTTTGTTGCAAATTCCCTCATTATTTCAAGGCGCGATTCTAGATAAAAGCAGTAAAAGATCAAAAGATTCAATGTATACATATCAGGAAGCGTTTCCCATTGCTCGTATTACATCCTGTAGTGCCGTACCTAAAAGTGTAGTCTCGCACAAATACTTCAGGAATTTCTCCAGCCATACGATTCCAAAGCGTATACATTAATCTGTTTAAATAATTTCTTCCATTTCACTCTTCAAAAATTAGCCGAAATTCATCAATTTGAAGAAAAATGAAAATATACTTGCCACGTCAATCAGATTTTCATTGTTCAAGGCCAGGATGTATAAGAGACATTACTCAATCTAAAACATTACTATATTCATTGGATTTCCGTAACTGAACACTGTAAAACTCATCACATATTTTTTGTGGACCAAATAGTAAGACCGCCAACCGCAATCCAAGAACGATTTCGATGCAATTTTAATATCTTTCTGGATTTCATACTCATCTAAAGCATAACCATTAGTGAAATCAAGTAAGCATATAAAGCGCGGGGGCTCTTTTGGCCTTTTCGATATCTTCCATTTTTTTTTGTCGAGACAATTAAACAATTCAACTCCATAACGCGTCTTTCCTAGCGAATTATAGTTTCAATTTATTAACTTGGGGCGGCTTAAAAACCGCTTTATTTCTGCGTCGTAAAAACATACAAAGGAGAATGTATGGTTAGAAAGCCTACGGCGCCAGGTGCCCCACCGCATAAAAGGTGATTCGATACTTTTCGCGGGAGCTTTTTTTATGCTTCGTATCTAAGGAATTACAAAATTCCTGTCAATCACATCAATAATTTCGCTAGCGTCACGTTGCTTTAGACATACGCGCTTATTATTGCCTACATCGTCTACGTCCATTTTTTTATGAATTCCTCCAAAATCTTTTTTTATGAGCATCTTCGATCAACGTCACTATATTTCGGAAACAAAGAGAAAGCACAGTGTATTAACAATTAGATACAGCTGCAAGAACTTATATGTATCAATAATGGTAGCGTGAATACAAAGACTAGACAACACAGGAAATTTAACTGTATACCGTACCTCGCGGAACGCCTCGAGGGTAAAACCTACTTTAACGCAAAAAAGAGATTTCGGAACAAACTCGATATTTCATGCGAATTTCGTCTCGAAAGCGGAAACCATCGAGACACTTACGGCGGCGGGCGGAGGCGGTTGTAGACGAGACGATATGGATGCGATTAGGTGGAAATATATAACCAACTGAAAAATCGTTCTAATCAATTCACCGGGGCCAAATCTTCACCAAGTACTTGTTCAAGGTATGCATCATTACGAAAATTCTCGTTAAGATTTTTAACTGCTCATTATCTTTTTTGAAAGGGTTTCGTTTTAACTTCCATCACCTCAGTTTATTAGCTTCATTGTTGTTGGGCAATATTTGTTTCTTGAGATGTCCAAAGTGCGAACTTTTTAATGGGACATCAACTCCTTCAACGCGTCATTTTGACACGGCCAACCGAATGGCACTATTAATAGGAATATCCGTAGTAACAATATAACGTAATGTTCGGCTACATATATTTGCAAACGCGAAATCGAGAAGTTAAAACAAGCGTTAAAAAATAATAGTCCAGCAGATAAAATAAAGACTTTTTGTGAACTGGCGGATAGGAATTTTCTCAAAGTTATTGTTAAGTCGAATGGCGAGTACTCGGATATGAAAATAGTTTGACATCTGATATATTTCATATATATATACGTTTCCATAAAAGGCGGTGTTGACTAATTGCTACGAACTGCGACTGCGAATTGAGTCAGCGATGTGTCAAGATCAAATACAAAATTACGAAAAAAAAATTATTAATCAAAAATCACCACATGGCATTACGTCATAACGTCACACGAGAGTGCCAATCAAAATATCCTGATCAGCGAAACTAATCGTACTACGCAATATAAATTCGCTAATAAAAAAATCAAGACTACGCAATATAAGATATGAATATTTCGGTTATGACTGTGCATTTACAAGAAGACGACTGTAGCTTGCAAAAGCCCAATATCTATTTTTTTATTCGGAACTTTCGAGCGACCTTATTAACGCAGGAACATAAACTTTGAGAGTTTTAATATCTTAATTTATTTCGACTCCGCGCGTATTCTATGATGATCGAAATTCGTTATATCAAGCTTTTTTATTTATCGCGACACGTGCGATTTCGAACATTGAAAATTTAGATTATTTTTTATTTAAAACATTATTTCGAGAAATTTTATACACTAATTAACTAAAACTTAAACAAAATCATCTTATCCTACCCTGTTTTGCTTTTTCTTACTTCACTATTAGCACATATTTTCAATAAAAAAAGTTCATCGATTAAAGTGTAAAAAAAAAGATTTCGATTTATTTTTTAGAGGTTTTACATATTATTGCAAATTTTGCAATTTTCGAATTGGCTGAGAACAGTTTAAAGAAAATAAAATAAAAAAAATGATTTTTTTTCAAAAACCCACAGTTCGAAAACAGTAAATTTTATTGCATTTTAGATAGAGAAGGTGCGATTATAACCTGAAAATGTTAATTTTAGAGCAGAAAAACTTAATTTTTCAGTTTTGCATATAAGCGACTTTGAGATTTTGTGTAACCTAAAAAGTTCTCTATAAAGAACTTACCTAAGAGTTGGATTTTTCATCCTAAAATCAAGGTTTTCATGTTATAATCGCACCTTCTCCTTCCAAAAATGCAATAAAATTTACTGGTTTTCGTGGTTTTTAAAAAAATCATTTTTTTTATTTTATTTTCCTATTTAAACTGTTTTCAGTAATTCGAAAATTGCGATAATATTTCCAAACAAACAATCTTATTTAGGAAATTCTATATTACAACCTTATAAAGTGTTCAATATTCAATATTTTCAACATTCCTAGTCAAAAAAATTTCATCTGAAGTCTTCAAAGCTTGCGTATTCCACTAAAATTTCGTTAAAAGGTCATCACACTTGCTGCTAATTTTATTGGTTTAAAACCGTGAATCGTCACGTATTCCGGTAAATCGAATAATTTTTAATATAACTGATTCGGTTATTTTGTTCCGTTATAGCTATTATCAAGAATTTACTAATAAGTATTAGTTATTTACTAATCTAGTAGTATATAAATGGGTTATCATCCGAAGGATGATGGCCCCATTTATATACTAAACTAGATCAGTAAATAACTTTTTATCATCCTAGATATACTATTTGGTCCGCCAGTTTATAACTGGCGGAAAAAAATCCTAAATACCAATTAGTAGCCCGGTGATAAATTCCGTTATATCAAATTTATTTTAATATATGTGATTTGCTTCCGGAAAAATGTTCCGGTATAAGGCCAGTTCCGGTTTATTGGGGGTTCCGTTATATCGAATTTCACTGTATATATGATACATAATGTCTACTGACAAATACAAAGACAAACTTTTAGCAATGATGCTTCGAGACATTGCATTATAATACGTGTTTATATGAGAATTAAACTGAGCTTAACAAGATAAGGCAAAATTTGTTATTCGTGTTATTAAACAAGATAACGACAATTGTCAATGACGAAGCTGTAGTAGTTTACTAACTTCGCAGCAATTTAATAATGAAACTTGTAAAAAACTTTTCGATACGCAAATGTGATATTCAACTCTGAGCTAGTGCTTCATTTTTGCCTTTTAAAATTAGCATTAACAACAATAGTTTTTAATTTTGCATTAGGTAATTTTACTTTCGAACAGTTGTCATGTTTTATTTAGTCGCTGCACACGTGATTATAAGGTCTGTGTAATTAGAATTTTTGATATTGACTATAAAAGTTTCCCGATGTATGCATATGTATGAATATCAGAAAAATAAAAAAGTACTGTATGTACATATGGAAAACATACAATATATAACAATGCAAATGCAAAATATTAAATATCGAAATATTATTTTTTTTATAATTTTATTAGTAAAATATTTAAAAATTTTTTATTAAGGTCTAATAATAAAGTATAATGATAATTCGTGTAACTAGTGCATTTGACATCATTTTGCAAAGTTTAAAAATCTAAGAAAAAATTATTAATTTTTTTTCTTAAACACGTAATTTTAATTTATAAAATTAATTAATGTAAAGGTGATAAATTGTTAACTAATGGTATAATTAAACTAAGTGTAATTAATAATAACTACTATATTAAAAATATCTGATTTTAACTGTAATCACCAGGGACGACAACAGCGCAACCTTCAGTACTCTTTCCGGTTTTGCACTTTTTGTGTCAGTGCAGCAGCGAATGCACGTTAATACGTTCAACCAAGCTTCACGAAATTTTTAAATCCTTTGCATACTGCACCAGAAGGCTTTTTAGGTATCATATTGACCGCCTCCATCACTTTTTTTCAATTTGTACTTAGTTCTGTCAATGGTACCGGTTACTTTGAACAAAACCCTTTTTCCTTTAGCAAAAGCAAGGGACTTAATTTGAAACCGTTGGGAAATTTTTTGGCTCCAGGTGCATTGGCAGGGTTAGCCTCGAGTGCAAAATGGTATAGCATCGTCTTCACTATCCCCGATTTCTTCCCCAGGCGTTTTTGGAAGGAACGAGCAGAATACTTCTTCACTTTCCAATCCGTTACGGTCGATGTTGCGCGCCTTAACCATACAGCGCGGCATGGGCAGATGCAACGATCGCAAGAATAATAATAAGTGTGGATAATTTAGCCATTTGTATTAATGAATTATTATAAAGCGGAATTGAATTAATTTTATTTAAATAAATTTTAAATAATAATAGCTTTAATTCCCTTTTTTTCGAATTTTCGGGAAGGTTTATATAGAGAATTACTGTCAAAAGGAATTAGAATATTTTTGGACAAGACCTTTTTTTGTTGATATTAATTGCATCCGTATGTCATCTATATTTAGTTAAATAGTGTATACATTGACGAATTAAGATCTCTGAGATTTAATTAAAGATATGATTTGTAAGGAACTTTATGTTCTAATTTTATATCTGAATTTAAGCGCCATTCCAAATTAATTTTTAGTTTAACTTCCCCCCCTCTATTTTGAATTTTAAATAATTTAAACACGTGTTCACATATGTTTAAAGCGCCCCCTCAAATTGGATGTACCGATTATTTCCTATTTTACCAAAATCTTAATATCATAATTGTTTAAATTATTCTTCCCAAATTTAAACTAATTATTAGTTTGGAATGGCCTAATTGCCCACCAAATTATAATACAGAAAAAGAAGAAAAAATAATACAATTATATAAAATAATTTGTTTCCAAAAATAAAAATAGATATTGATATTCATTTTCTTAAGAAAATTTCAATTGCTGATCTTTAAAATCTTACGTAAATTTTTTAGCAAATTTTATGCATTAATGTTATTATTTTTAGTAAATAAATAATTTTACAAGTAAAAAATTAAATACATTTTTGTGAAAAGTTTCATGAAATCATTACCACCAATAAATCTTTAGTTCATTTCAGATTTCATAAAACTACCTTACCTGATAATACACTTCATGTAAATCTCATCAAATAACCAATTACCTACATCTGCCAATAATTTTGTGAATTTTAGTAATTAGGATACAAAATAAAAATAGCAGTATTGTACATGGGACATTGTATGTCTAGAGATTTTTTTGTGCCAAATAATCCATATCTGCATCTATATCCAGACACGACAACTGCTAACCAACCTTAAAAATCTTTTGACTGGAATAAACAAGAAAAATGGCTGGCAATAATGTGGACAAATGTCCTGAACATAAAATTATACTGTAGCAGATATGGACCAGACTGTCCAGTTCCATGACAACATTGCTCATGATAAGTATAATTATATACCATTTTATTCTAAAAAAAACTCCATAACAAATAAAACCAATATATATTTTACATAATTACCATAAATTCATATGGGATACTATGACAAGTATTAATTGTTTTTTCAAATTGTTTTTTCAAATTTAACCTACATCTCATTTTTATTTTTTCCTATAAAAATTCCATCTTTTTTCTGTAAAAGGCTCATATTTCCAGAATTAGTAACCTTAAATCATGGAATTTATTGAATAATTTACATTTTCCGTGAGTAGATCCATAAAAGGCTTATTTTTATGGGTTTTTACAGGAATAATGGATAAAATTCTTTACAGTCAGCTCTCGTTATAACGAATTTTGATATAACGAATTATTTGGTACAACGAATCTTTAGTGTTGTACCAATTTTAACATATAAAAAATTTGCTATAACGAATATTACTAATTAAATGCTGTATATTGTTTAACAAAGTAAGTCTATAAACTGTATATAATAAAATAACTCTTTTTATACCGAATTTCTTTTTATAACGAACTTTTTTAAATACAATGATGATATTTTGTATAATATATGTTGTACATTATCATAATATACCACAATATACAGTACCAAAGCTTCATTTACCAGATTTTCCCATTATATCGAAATTCGCTATATTTTATTAATGAATTTTCTTATAATGAAGGCCAAACCACCAACTTCATTATATCAAGAGCTGACTTTTATTAGTCTACAGTCAGAACTCGATATAACGAACCCTCTGGTTTGATAGTTTTGGTTCATTATAATGAAGATTTAAAAAAATGAGTTTTTCTTGATATACTGATTTAAATAGTAAATAATGTAAAAATTCGCTATACAGAAAAATTATTAAAAAAAATTTCATTGTTGTATTTACATATTCATGTATGAATACATTATTTATTTATTTTGTATTACATTATTCATTATTTTTATGTTTCACTCATAAAATATTCCCATAAAGTTCCATTATTGTAAGTTATTTTTTTTTTAAAAAAAAATTTCCTAATTAAAGTTGATAAATTCATCCATACTTAATTGAATTGAAGATTCTGATTTATATCTCAATACCTTACACCTAATACCTTTTAAAATTCTCAATTCTTCATTAGTCACTTCAAAATTTTCTAGTGGGAAATTATGTAAATTAATCAAGTTTTCTATATTAATCAGTGCTTCTGTCAAGGAAATAACAGGAATAATTTCTTCTTCATCTTGCAAATCATCTGCACTTGGGTTTGGTTTTACTGTTTCAACAATTTCATTATCTAATAAAAAGCAACCATTGCTGTTAATTTTATCAGCATTTATATAATCCAATGCAGATAATGAATCATCAAATGGTAATTTTCAGATCATATCTTTCAAATCCTTTTGATCTTTCTTTTCAATCAATTTAATAATAGCATTAACATCATCATTTATTAATTCGTACATATAAATATATAATAACAACATTTAATATAATAACATTAAATTTATAATAGATAATATTTTAGTATGATTATAAACTTTTTAGTATAATAAAGATTTATAAATTTTACAATTTTTGAAAATTTTTTTTTAAAAATTAATTGTGTATAAAAAAAACACTTCTGCACATTATTTTTAAATCATGTGCGCGTTCCGCATGTGATTTAAAATTTGAAATTCCAACACTGGTCCAAGTTCTAATTTGGCAATCTGGACCGAAAATTAGGATTGGTCCAGTTTGAGTTGATGCTTCAACCTATCAATCTCTGCTAAAAGCGCGGAAGACTGGTCTCTTAAATATAATCCTATCTCAGACATTACACCTTCATCTAAAACGTTGGGTTCCTTGTACTTGGATTTTTCATATGCATATTCATTTTTATAAAACAATAGAAAATCTTTGATCGACAATAAAATCCCTTTATTTATGTTTACCCCCACGTGAGGAGCTAGAGCCAGGGTCAAATTGCATAATTTTAAATATTGTTTAATTTGAACTTCAGTTTCATCGCCGACTTGATATTTTGGTATAAAGACCGGAACGGCAGTTGCCAAATAGTTTTTATTTTGTAAGATACGTTTTTTTGCCTGCTCGTAACTTTGGATGGCTTTAGAGTCTCCATTGGCAATCTGCCCGTGCAAAACGTCTTCTAAAAGCGATGGATCACCCAAAAAACGCTTCTCTACATCCTGTAAAGTCACATCCAGATAAAAATCGCTAGAAAGACTGAGTTCTTCACTAATGCTATTTTTTATGAATTTTTTTATTTCTGAAGAATCTTTATCACTGACAATTCCAACATCGACATCCGAACCATAGGTTATTTCACCGCGAGAAAACCCTCCAGATAATAAAATTAGCGTTGGACGATAGTTTGCATAAGCGCTTTTAAGAATTCGATGTAAGGTAGTTCGTAAAGCCTCACAGTTAGATTTAGCTAAAGATATTCCATGCCTCTTAGTAACTTCATCTAGCCTAATATGATAGAGTTTTAGTCCGGTATTGTATCTATTGATAGCTAGCCTAAATTGATGGGATTCTTCCTTGCGGTCATAGAAACCATTGATAACTTCCTCCAAGAAATCATATTCATAACATTGTCTGTTCTCTTGAAGAGTGTTGTAGGTAGTAGCAGTGGCTAAATCCCCTAAAATAAGTCGGTTATCCAAATTTTGTAATGCCTGCTCCAGAATATCCATGGTATCTGGTAAGCAATCATATTCATAGGCAGACATCAATAATTCAGTCGTTTTCTGATCGTATTCACTACCTAAATAGTGATCTATCTTAAAACAAATATGAAGCGGATGGCGCTTGTTTTTTGCTCCATCAGTAAATGGGAACCTAACCTTCATAACTTGTTGTTCTAGGCGATTGTACGCACCTAGCGTGTAAAATTCCTCTCCTCTCGCTTCAAAAATAGCTACTAACTCGCGCTTGGGTTTCTCAAATGGAACTGGATCTAGAGAATTAAGGTCCCACTTTTCGGGTTCAAAGTACCCTCTGAAACATGTCTTTACCTCTTCCAGTGAGCATATTGCACCAAATTCCTCAACACACATCTGCCCTCGGCAGTGTTCCTGTCTTTCGGTTAAAGACGCGGAATGATTTAATATTTTGGTTTTTTCGAAGTCTAAAATATAATAATCAGTTGCTCCTGACATTTGATTTACAATAGTGTTTCTAGGTGCCATGTCTCCCCAAATAACGCCTTTCTCATAAAGAAAATCCAAAATTTTTTGGGAATTCTTAAGGTGCTCAAATCTGGCTGTTGGATCCTGCTCATACAGCAAAACCTCCTCTAGAGTTTTCCCTTCTTGTAAATAGGCAAGAGAATAGAATTTGTGCTGCTGCTTGTCGGCAAAGATCGCGAAAGGCTTAATTAACTTTAGCCTGACTTTATGTATTGATGATTGGTCGGATAAATCAACAAAAGAATCCTGGTGTTTTAGATTTAAAATATCAGATATTCTATTAATATTGCGTTGCTCGGTTAAAAATCGACCCTTCTTATCTGGATTGTCACGTTTGGTAACAATAAATTGATCAGAGTTTAACTGAATTGACTTGACCAACCCCTTCCTTATTAATGAATACAGGCCAAGTAAATCGTGATGTGTATCTATATATTCGCTGAGATGTCCTTGAGACCTTTCAAACAAGGAAGTAAACGTATTTTTTAGAGTTGGGTCGGCTACATAAGCAATAATGTCTCCTGGTGTTTCTTCTGAAAAAAGAGCCTCAGGGTTATCTTTTAGGATAAGTTTTCTATTATGAGTACGATTACCTTTTGTAAGTCTTTGAAATCTATAGTGATCCACCTTCTGCTGAAAATCTGGCTTGTTTATTTCCGATTCTATGAGATTCACTAAATAATTATCCTGGGTTTCTAAAGCAAATAGATAATCTTCTATTAACCTAAAGTCACATCTAGATATTACTCTTTGAATCAGGCTTAAAACTTTGCTGGAATCAGCCTCTTTTGGAATTTTATTAGCAATGTAATTGCCAAGTTGCTTATACAAAGGTTGATTTGCGTAATATGATAATTCTTGGCTTGGAGTTGTACTCAATATATTAAGAATTGCTCCCACTAATTTTACTTTTCTGTCTTGCTCATTGGACACATTCTTTAGTGCTTCTAACATTTTTATCTCCTACCTACAAATGAGTTGAATGCAAAACGGAGTGTATAATCATTAACGTACGCTAATAGCTGAAATTGACCCACAAAACAGACAATTTCACTCATGTACGCTGGGGGAGTTATTTTATGTCTATCTATTGTGATCATCTGGGAAATCACAGCCTTCCGAGAATACTTCCGAGAATACATCAAACAATATCATGCGAAAAGCCTTTGTATATCAATTAATAAATGAAAAATGGTCTGATCATCTGTGTAACCCCACTTTCATGATAAACTGATTTAGAAAGTATACAATCCGATTATGCATTCTTCAACAATATCTAAAATCAATAAAATTTATTTCAGAACTAGATGCTAATAATTCGAGCATCCACTAAAATTCTCTTGGCAAATGTAAACAATATATGACCATTTAAGAGGTCCCAAGGCCATGATTATATAGAAAACATGTAGCGTACGGTGAGCTATGTGCGTACGTATAGTGGTCAATGTATGGCAACGTCCGGTATACATCACCCTATAAAATGATTTGATTATGTCTAAGATATTATCACAAAATAAAAAAGCATTATTATGTTGCGAATCTTTTATTCCTTTTTACAGTATACATCACCCCACCCTACAGTATGGTAAAGATGACCATATATACCGTACGTTGATCACTATACAGACATACATAGGCCTACTTTGTTGGCTACGACACAAGTTCCGTCGTACCTTATGCGATACCCACATTCTAGTTTTTAAGCGAGCTTGAAACCTTTGCCTTGACATACAGATAAAATGAGCATGGTTAAAAATCTACCTATTGGCCTAATTTCACATGACGACCAACACCATGATCAACATTAATAACCAATAAAATTTATTTATTTTCACGTGACTAACAACTTTATCAAGTTATTAGGCCGTTTAGGCGTTACATCAACCGTGTCAACTACTAAAAAAAAAAAATATTGTTACATCACAGGTTTTTGTGTTCTACTCAACTGTCCTGATCTTACAAATGTATCATCAGCTTACAGTTGTCACAGACCGTATTTACTTACTAATAAAATAAAATAAAATAAATATTTGTTACATCACATAGTACATTAAAAATGTAAAATAAAAATAATATAATCTTAATATACTTAGTTTTAATTTTTGGCAAATATACCTAACATACCAACAGGGCGGACATGCTTATTATCACTTTGCCGATCATTTGCCGATCATATATATAATGATTATCACGTTTATTTTGAAGCTCCAAGCAAAATCATATTTGCTAGAAAAATTGTACTAATTATTTTATTTGGTAGTTTAGGATACCCAAAATATACTATAAAATTATTGTGGCAAAAAAAGATAAAGTTAGCTTTGAGCCAAAATTTTAATAATTATAGTATTAGCCAATCATATGCCGATCATCTGCTAATTTGACTTTGAAGCTTCGGGCGAAGCCACAGATGTTTGGGTGAAACTTGAAACTTTTATAGTATATTATTTAAGTATTCAAGAATCTATGGCTAAAATAAACATAGATAATTTTTAATAAACAAAAAGTTATCATTAAATACATGCTTGCAATTATTGTAAGATTAATATAAGGCTAATATTTGGTAAAATCTTCATGAACTATTTTATGAATTAATTTATTAATAGTATATAAATAAAGTAAATAAAATCAAAATTTTTATACATTATTATGTAGAGTTTGTAAAAAAAATAAACTCAACAGTATTTTTTGTGACAATATTGAACAAATGATCGGCAAAATGATCGGTAATATCGAGGATGTCTGCCCTGTTTAACATACCTAATATTGCCTTTATAAATCCTTCATCAATTGTATTTGTATTCTGAAATTCGTCGGTTTCATCAAATAATTCATTATTCTCATTTTTATGCATGGTTTCTATTTATCTGTTACCCTCTGAGTCATAAATTATCAAAAATGTTAAAAAATGATCTTTCTTAATAGTCAAAATCACCTATAATTATAATTTTAAAGGCTATACAAAGCTTATTTTTTTTAAAAAAAAATTTCGTCAAAAATTACATTGTTCCTTTTTTTGGAGATGATCAGCAAATGATCAGCATGATATATTAAATTCTAAATTGATTGATCGATATTTTGATCACAAAATTAAAAACAAACCAAAATTTGCGATTAAAGTTCAATTTTGAGCAGATGATTGATTGATCGGGCTAAACTATTAACCAACCAATTAGTTAGTGCTTTGTTGTTTTTGTTTATTTCCGTTTGTTTTTCCGTCAGTATGTTTTATTTACTTGATTAAAGATCATTCTACAGTTAAAATTTATTGGTTATAATTTTTAGTGTAACCGATCACAAATCAATTCTGGTGTCACATTAGGCCAGTTCATTTCTGTTTTTGGTCACAAAATCCGTTAGCCAATCTGAACATATGATCAAAATCAAAATTGAGGACACTGATCATTTGGTCGCAAAAAAATTTCAAATAACCAATCAGCCCATTTGTCTTGTTGTGCTTTGCCTATTTTAAAATATGATCAAAAAAATTCCACCTTTTTTTAGTTCGGGAAAATTGGGTTACTGATCGAGTTACACCAATTTATTAACCAATATTATTCAACTAAAAACTGATCAAAATTCCAAACAATCAGGCCTATTGTCAATCATTTGTAGATCCTATATCTATTAAAATATGTTCAGATTCAAGTTTCTCATCCCTTTGATCACGTTAACTACAAAAATAAATGAGAAACTTTGTGTGTGAAAAGCCCTTTACCAGTTATATATTTGATATTTTGTTTATGGTAAGTTTACTTTCTTAATTTGAAAAGTTAAATACCAAAAACATTTAAAACACAAATTTTCATTTATCAGTTATTTATTTAGAATTTAAAAAGCTATTCATTATAATAATTAGGGGCAAATTAAAAAAAAATCATTTTTGCGATCATCTCATGATCCTGTGATTCAATTTCAATTAACACTCCAAATAAAAAAAGAACGCCAATAGATCGTGAAATAATCGTAAAAACGATTTTTTCCAGAAGATGACAAATTTCGAATCTGATATACTCTGAAAAAAATCGTTTTACGATTATCTCATGATCTATTGGTCCAATTTCGGTAATCTTTTTTTTTATTTTGGAGCTATACAACTGAGTTACAGGATCACGAGATAATCACAAAACGATTTTTTTTTAATTTGCCCCTAATGATTATAGTGATTTTGTCCGGTTGTTGTACAATAATTATAGCTAGACATTTGAATTGTTATGATTTCATATTTGTTAGAAAGAGCTTTTTTTGCTCTTTCAGAAAAGTTAGATTGTCCAAATTGAATCACAGGAAGCTTAGATATTAATTTTTGAATAAAAAATTATTAATTAATTAATTTATGATTTAATTTAGATTATTTCTATTCTGTAAGAATGGGTACAATTTCTTTTTATTAGTGATTGGTCTGTAAAGAGTTTTTGTTGTTTCAAAAATTGTGAATTTAAAAAAAAAATGAAATTATTTTCCTCGACATGGATAGTCACGTGATTTATTTATTTTTTATTTTTATTTTTACTTATGAAAGGCAGATACATCTGTGAGATACTAAGGTACATAGAATATTTTAAAAAATAGACACATACACTATTGATCTATACTAAAGTACAAAATCCAACTGGCGGACACATCCTTCGTTAGAACGAACTGACTAATGGAAAACTAGTCGCCATAACAGTGAACGAGCAAAGGGAATTAGAAATTAAAGTAAAAATAAGGGGAAATAGAAGAAGTCGATCAAACATAAAAAAATAAGTGACCCGTAATTTCATTCGACCATCAAGGCCGCTACCTGTAAATACAGGGAGTCATCGGGGTAACTGGGTGTCTTATTAGAGTTATGTAACACTTGAGGAGTAAGGTTAGTGTTGATTGATGTGTCTTATTTCAGCGCACGTATTTTGACGGTCTTGGTATCATCTGAAGTAATATTTCCAAAATTCTCACAAATACGATAGCGAGGTGCTCATAGATCAATAACGGAAGAGTAATCAAGTTGAAAATCAGCATGTTCTTTTCGTAATTTCTCATTTGTTTCTTTTGATGCGGTAATAATTTTTGACGTCTTTTCATGAAAGAAGTCATTATTTTGTGGAACACTGTGGTAAAATGAGCGAGATCCTCTGTGATGAGCTATCAGCGCTCAACATGTTTAGGCATAGTACCATGATAGTCAGCTAGGGGTTTTAGTTCAATATCATGTTCATGTTTATAAGTTAATCGTTCTTGTATTAATTGTTCACCATATTCATCTATGGTAGATACGTGTGTTGTAAGTCGTGCCTTTTTATCTTGGTATTCAATGAATTTCAGCCAGGGCTTAGAACCTGGAGCTGAGTAAGACTGTTTTTTCTTGCCACTTCTGTAAATAGGATGATTAGGTACAAATGAGATTAAATGTTCTGGGGTCAAAATTATAAATTATCAACAGTATAAATCAATGATGTATTCAAAATTCGTGATGCTGATAAAGGTGGAACGTTTGTTGAAGAAGAAGAAGAAGCCACTGAGGTAGATGTTTGTAGATCAGAATTGTTGAGCACTTCTAGGTTAGTCTCCGTCTGCTGTACCACAGGAGAGGGTGTAATTGTCGAATCAGTAGTTAAAGGAGAATCACTAACTACTATATGTCACAAATAATGTAATTGCGCGTTGTAAAGCTGAATGAGAAGAACAGAACACGAAAATTATAATTATGAGGATTTGGTAAATTTGTTTTCTTGGAGTACTTTAGGTGTTTAAGAGATTTGTTGATTCTAAAAAAAGAAACTGGTAACGTTTTCCAGCTACTAGTTGATCCTCTAATGAAGTGATAGGGTTAATTTTGTTGGTTTTGAAGATTCTTCAATAACGACGCTTGAAGCGCTCTTGTTTTTTTCTCGTACGTGAATTAGGGCTATAAATGTGTTAAAATTTTCTAATATTTTTCTATGCATAAAATGATTACCGCGCACTAGCACATTTTTTTGACTATTTGCTTGGTATTTGAACGTATATTCGATTTCTAAACGCTTGGAATAAACGTGTTTATTATGGCGAGCATTCTATGCGGAAAAGAGATTATTAGCGTGTGTTTGTGGATGGAGTGACCCTATTTGTGTTCTTAAGTGGAGATAACCCAAGAACACCCCAAAAATTTTTGGTAACGTGACTTGACAAGTTTTAAAAAAATTTTCGCAGCTTTTTTCAAGAAAAAAAATAAAGTGAGGGGAACATTTATCTTAAAAATACTTGTAGTTTTTATAAAAAAAAAAATATATAAAGAAACGTTTAATTTAAATATTTCTTATCAGTTTAAGTGAATAAATTAAATAAATCTTCGTGTTATTTATATAATTTAATAATAGTAATAAAAAAGGTAATTTTTATAATGAATTAAATGGAAAAGTCTTGTTCTTATTCAAAACTTGATAGTTCAGTTCACCTTTATACTCCCAAGGTTGTAAATAAATTTTGTATTTTATTTTCACAACAAAAAAAAATACGAAATTAGAAATAGATTAAACTATATTTCAAGGTGAAATTACAAAAAAACATAGATATATTATTTTTAGATTAGTAGTACAAAGTGACATTACCGAAAATTTTTTGGTGTGTTCTGGACTTCTGGTGTTCTTGTTGAATAGGTAAAAAAATGTGTCAATTTGCATACACTTTATCACGTGCACATGTATAAATAAATGTCGATCCTATTCTATATGCACAAATACGTAATTGCTTTACAATTGTGTTACATTTGAACGGTTCAGTAAAAAAATGCGCTGTGGGCAAAAATATGAATCTTGACCCGTCACATAGATTAATCTTGACCCACTGCATGCACGTTATCAATCACATATATTTTACAATACACCATGAATAGAATCGACAACGTGCATGCAGGTGGGTCAAGTTTCATGTACGTGATGGGTCAAGATTCATATATTTGCCGCTGTGGGGCAAAAATATGAATCTTGACCCGTCACATAGATTAATCTTGACCCACTGCATGCACGTTGTCGATCACATATATTTTACAATACACCATGAATAGGATCGACAACGTGCATGCAAGTGGGTCAAGTTTCACGTACGTGACAGGTCAAGATTCATATATTTGCCGCTGTGGGGCAAAAATTACTTTCTTGACCCTCCTCGTATTACTTTCTTGACTTGGTCAAAATATGCATGATTATGTATGACAAAAATGTTCTTTTCTTGACTTGCAAAAAACATTAACGCATTGTTATTTTTCTTATTTTCATAATTTTTCAAGAGATATACACAAAGATTAAAATTTTTTATCATTAATGATTAATGACAAAATAATTTATTTTTTTTTTTATTTTAATATTTTAATATTTAGTTTTATGCTAGTATTTATTACCTAATTAATGTATTTCTCTTAAATGTAATCTTTTTATCAGCTATCTTTTGTAAATAAAATAAAATTATTTTAATTTTATCAATATTGTAGAAATAAAAAAGTATTGACCATGCTCGCAACTCGCAAAAGACAGATTGCACGCTATTTTTGTTAAATATAAATAAAAAATAAAATATTTCTTTTTTGTTTATCACAATCGCGTTTCAGGTCAAGAAAGGAACATTTTTGTCATACATAATCATGCATATTTTGACTGGGTCAAGAAAGTAATGCGAGAAGGGTCAAGAAGGTAATTTTTGCCGCTGTGGGCATTTTGCTGATGGATTTAAACCTAATTGGGGTGGGTTTCATACGATAATCATTTGTGTGAATTTTTAAGTGAATATTATTGGTGCACGTTTTGGGATCTGCGAGCTCAAAAATGAAACTTCTTGAGCGCGTAGATCTTGTAACCAGGACCTCTCTAAGTGCACCCCCTTGGGAAAAATATTAGAATGTGCACTTAGCATTTATAGAGAGTAAAATAATAAGAGCTCTTATAAGTTGGGACCAAGTCCAAGTCCACCGTGCACTTAAAAGAGAATTTATATAGTGCGTGCACTTATAGAGGGTGCACTTAAAGAGGTGTCACTGTACATATTCTCTATCGTTTTATTTTTTATTTTTGTATTATAAACTACTTTTTTTTTAAAAAAAAAAATCCGAAATATTTTTTTTTTTGAAAATTATATAATATAAAGTCCATACCATACCAACGAAGATTATATCATACTTAATATCGTTTTACCGGTATATCACTGAGAACATAAATAGAGGTTTTCTTTATTGTTCGCGAAAGAATGTCTTCGTTGCTCGGGCTCGCTGTGAGGTTTTCCCGACCTGTACCGCATATTTTCCGACCGACAGTCTTTTTCTCGTCTACCGCTAGATTATTCAACAAGAGTCTTATGATGCGAAATTTTAGTCCAGGAGATGCTTAAAGATAAGGGATTACCCATAATCAACACTACGTCATCTTTTTTTACAAGAGAGGATGTTGAGGCACTTAAAGTGAGCTTCCAACCAGTTACTTCCAGTAGCCTAATCATTTCTCCAGATGACGGTAAGTACCTGTGTTACTTTTCTCTTAGTGACCCCGTACTAACGATTCAAATATCATTTAGTTAGTAATGACTTTCCGGAACAATACGTTCAACCCGACATCAATCAAGAAAAGCTTGATATACAAAATTTCGATATCAGAAAGTTTGACGGAATTTATGATAATGATGTTCGGACGTTTATTCTCAAATTACATTGGGTTGTAAAGAACGCAACGGTAATAACAGGAACAAATGAAACTTATACTGACACATTGGTGGATGATTTGCTTCGTATTGTTGGGTTGAATACTTTTCCTTTGGTGATTAGGTGAGTAGTTATGTAGAATCTTTTTGTTTATGATGCGTTCTAAAGTTTGCATTCCTAAACTCAGAAATCACCAAGTTTGCAGACTGTTTATTGGAGGGTATCCCTATATGTTTGCAAACCCTGAATATTCGATCAAGATGATAGACACGTCCATGATTGCTGTGGAGGTCGGTATATTTTATTTTCTGACAGGGCCATATCTATTTATTAACTTAACAATTCTCTACAGGATAAGCATCTGGAAAACATTAGTTTTTTGAAAGGCTTTGGGGAATGGCAAATTGTTGCTGAGATACTCGCTTTTGGTGACGAAAATATGCGTAGAGTTCAGGCGAGAGACCAGACCGTATATGTTGTTCGCATCATCTCAAAGTACGTTACGTTCTACAAGGCTATGATCCCTGCACCATATTTTGCGGAACTTGGCGATGGTCTGCCACAAAAAGAATCAGTTGTAATTTTAAGATGGCCAGGAGAAAGCATGCCAGAGGCTGGCCTGAATATTGCAGAACCAGATGGAAGACGTGAAGTGCTGGAAGTATTAACCAGAATTCGTCAACATCTTTTGAATGGAAATTAAGTATACTAGGAAAACGGAAACCATTAAGGGTATACGCTTAATAGTAACTAATTTACATTGTATAAATGATCAATTGGTCACCACTAACGATTAATTATGTGTATAGTAAATTTTGTTTAATGGCAAAAAATGAATCCATTTAGTCTATAAATAGTATCATTGAATTACTAAATTGCTACTGCATAAATCATTATAAATTGCTTAAATAATAAGCATCTTTTATAACCTGAAGTAATAAAGGTATTAATTAATCTATAATTAGTATTACTTTTAAAATTTTATGAAAATATCACAATCTATAATTTGATCATTACGGTAATTATTATTTCAATTATTCTTGTGAAGTACCAGCATCTAATAATTTAAAATTTTAATTTTTTGTTGAAGTGCCGCATTACAGGATGTATGTATTTGTGTGCCATTTAACAAACTACTTAAATATAACCCCGACACTTTTCCAAAAAATTTATCCACATGACTATAAGATTGTATAAAGCTGAGAGACATTCGTTTTATATTTATTGCGTGTAATGCAATATTATTCATTTGAGGGCTGTGCAAAAGAACATCTGAAGAGGTGCAATGGTTATCCAATGGGCTTATAAAAGTTATTAGCAAAACATGTTTGGTACTGATGAATCATATATACAATCGTGTGTAATTTGGCAACAACCCCGGCTACATTTTTCATAGTGATGCTAAGTTGTTCAATTCGATAATATATTTCTCAATTCTCGAATTTATATATCGTACCATCGACAAAATTTAGTTTTAAAAAACATCCGAAAGTGAAGATTAACGAAAGTGACGATTAACCCAACAATACTAGATATTATTGTGTCAATACTAGTAGTTCAGTTGATCTAATATTAGAATTTCGATAATTAAGTAAATGAACTGTATGAGGTTACGCGTTAATTCTACGATACTCACAGCAATTCTTGCTTAGATGTGACGCATTATACGTTATTATAAACTACAAATTATAATACGAGGTTTAACCAATCATAGTGATTACATAATTCCGAGGTTTTATAAGCGCGTTGCAGTTTTTTTCTTATCAAAAACTTTTTTAAAAGATAAATCAATATACATAAAATATTTTTTTTTTTTCGTGAAATAATATCGAAATGCGCCTTGGTGATTTTTCGCTTGAAATTCTTGTTGACAATGAAGTACTACCAGAACACCAAATACCAAGTAATAATGTAAGTTATTTGTAAAATGTGTGATTAAAATAAATTTTTTGTCTTTACTCTCGATTAATTTATTATGCTCAAATCATTAAGGATAATTTGTTGGTGCCTTTTTCTCGAGTTGCTGTTGATAAGATAGAATCAGTGAAAGAAGAATGGTAAAAAAAAATTATTAAATATCGTATTTTCATGTATATATTAATATTTTAATGTGTAAAATTTCTCATATTTATTATAAAAATATAATTATGATTATTATTTTTAGTAAAATTATGACATATGTAGCTATCCCTGAACCTTCTTGTCATTTTGCTATTAGAGTTGGAGTTCATTCCACTAAAGAACATGTCATTAAAGGAATTCATTTCGTTGATGGACAAAATGATAATACGTATATGGAACTTAATCCTACAAGTTCTAATGGACCATATAATTATATATATGGTTTTTATAATTATAACAAATCAATCTTTCATCTTTTTAAATTTGATTCCACGTATTGGTCAGATGGTAATATCTTTATATCAAATTTACCAAGATGTATCCCATCAAAAGTAACAAGAGACAAAGGTTCATTAGGAGCTATTTCAGTGTATTTTTATAAAGCTGAAAGATTACCAGAAAAAAGAATATCTTCAAAAAAGTATTCTAATAAAAATCAAAATATGGAATTGTCAAATTCATTTGATGATCTTAATTTTAATCCATCTGATATTATCTTCATTAATAATCCTCAAGAAGAATTATGTTTAAATTTGAAAACTACTCATTCTGATCCAATAGCAGTACTACATATTTATTATCAAACAAAGGAATGGATTGAAAATTATTATAAATCTAAAGCATCACCAATTTCCAAGTCTTTAGATAATAATTCTTTTATAAAAAAGAAAAAAACAAAAGTTATTAATGAAGATTTTACAATAGATGATTTATTATATGGTGAACTAACTGATGTTGAAAGTGAAAGTGAATATTCTTCATCTTCAGATAGCAAACATAAACAAAAAGATTATTCATTATTATTGAATAATAATTCTATTATATATGAAAAAGAAAAAATAGTAATGACAAATAACAATATTAAAAAGAAAAAAATTACTATAGTTGCTAATTCTAATGAAAGTAATAATAGTAGTAAAAACTTAGTTATAGGTAATAAGGATAAATATAATTATACTCATATAGCTGATAACAATAATTTTAATATAGATATTAAAGTAGATAGGAATTTTGATAAAAATAAAAACAAAAATATTAATGAGAAGGATCAAATTAATAATAGCAAGAATCTATACAATATAGTTAATAATAAAGAAAGAGCTAAATATAATAGGAAAAAAAATCTTGAAATTAATAATAATAATCCTAATTCAAAAGCTAAAATATATAAAAATATTTATAGCAAAACTAAAAACAGTATGGAAAATGACATTATTAATAAGAGTTATTATAATATTAATAATTCTATTGTGGAAACTAAAGCTAGTAGTAGAAATCTTCAAATTGAAAGTAGTAATAATATTGGTACTGATATGGAAATTGAAAATAATAAAAATCTTAATATAGAAACTAGAATTAAAAATATATGTCTTAATAATATAATTAATAAGACTTTAATTACTGAAAATATTTCTAAAAAACAAAATATTATTATAATTGATGATGATGATAATAATAATGGTGAAATGATATCTAATGATAATGAACTAATGTTTATTAGTAAAACAGAATTTGAAAAAAAGAAAATAAAAGAAATAATTGATTTAACAATAGATTAAATTTGTATTTGTATTTGTTCATCACAGAAAATTTATTAAAAAATCAATGCAATAAATAATTTTTAGTTTTAATAAACACAATAACTTTTTTTTTTTGTTTAATATAAATTCATTTTATACTATATTTTTATTTTTCAAGATAATCTTCAACTGGTGGACAAGAACATATTAAATTTCTATCACCAAATGCATCATCTATGTTTTTTTAAAAAAATATATAACTTTATTAGCATAATTAAATGAAAAAACAATAAAATTTTAGTTAAAACTTACCAAGTCTTCCAACTGATGGCCAAAATTTATGTGTTTTTAAATAATTCAGTGGAAAGGCTGCTTGTTCTCTGCTATATGCTTTATCCCATGTAGTTTTAATTAATGTTTCAATGGCATGTGGCGAATTTGTTAATATATTATTTCCTTTTGGTTGCTGCCCATTTTCAATAGATTTTATTTCTTCTCTAATAGATATCATTGCATCACAGAATCTGTCCAATTCTGCTTTTGATTCCGACTCTGTTGGTTCTACCATAAGTGTATTTGCAACTGGCCATGACATTGTTGGTGAATGGAATCCATAATCCTAAAGATAAAGAAAAATAGTTTTTATATATATTGAGAAAAAAAAGTTAGCGTGTATATATATATAGGATTACCTGAAGGCGTTTTGCTATGTCTATGGCTTCGATTCCTGCAGTTTTTTGGAATGGTCTAATATCAATAATAAATTCATGAGCACACATTCTTTGTTGATTGGTATATAAAATTTTATAATGGTTAGATAATCGAACTGCCATATAGTTAGCATTAAGCAATGCAATATGCGTAGCTGATGTTAATCCTTTGCTACCTGAAAAAAAAAAAAATTAATTTATTTTAAAATACTTCGAACAAAAATAAAATAACTAACCCATCATTTTTATATATGCCCAAGAAATTGGTAAAATATTTGGTGAACCAAACGGTGCTGCCGAGACAGGTCCAATACATTTATCTCCTCCAGTCTTCACAACTGGATGACCCGGTAAAAATGGCACAAGGTGTGATTTACTAGTAATGAAGAGATAAACTTTAAGTATGATTTTTATGTAATAAAAATAGTAACAAATTACTATACTAACACGCCCACGGGACCAACCCCCGGTCCGCCTCCACCGTGAGGTATGCTAAAAAAAAAGGAAAGAAAAAAAAACTGAATAAATATATGGATCATATATTTGTATTGTTAATAAAAATTTAAAATTTCTTACCAGAATGTTTTATGTAGATTCAAATGACAAACATCAGCTCCTATGCCAGCTGGTGTACATAATCCAATTTGTGCATTTAAATTTGCTCCATCCATATAAACTTGTCCTCCATTTTGATGAATTATTTCACATGCTTTTACAACTCCGCTTTCAAATACACCAAATGTTGATGGATAAGTAACCATGAAAGCTGCTAATCTGTCTTTAAATTTGGTAGCCTTTTCTTCCAAATCTTTCATATCAAGATCACCATTATTTTCACATTTAACAGGTACAACTTCCATACCTGCCATCGCAGCAGATGCGGGATTTGTACCATGAGCTGATACAGGAATTAAACAAACATTACGCTTATCATCACCCTTTGATTTATGGTATGCTCCAATAATACGTAATCCTGTATATTCTCCTTGAGCTCCAGAGTTTGGTTGTAAAGAAATACCATCAAATCCTGTTATAACAGCAAGGTCATGCTCAAGTTCCTAAAAATTTATTCAGTCATAAATATACCTAACGTAAACGTACATCGTTTCGTCAATTAAATTTAACTTACTTTAATTAAAATCTTGTATCCCTCAGCCTGATAGGCTGGCACAAAAGGATGAATATTCGCGAATTCGGGCCACGTTATTGGTATCATCTCTGTAGTAGCATTGAGTTTCATAGTACAACTACCTAAAGGTATCATAGAATGAGCTAACGAAAGATCCTTTGATTG
This sequence comes from Rhizophagus irregularis, assembly GCF_026210795.1. NCBI lineage: Eukaryota > Fungi > Glomeromycota > Glomeromycetes > Glomerales > Glomeraceae > Rhizophagus > Rhizophagus irregularis. The sequence continues at coordinate 5,060,984 of NC_089441.1, read as the reverse complement.
CAAGTGATATATGTATCTTAACATTTCTGTTTCTGAATGATAAGAATTGAACACTTGATGTTGCATAAATTGTGAGGTACGAATAAATTTTTGAGGAATATTTGGTTTATCAGGTACCCCCAAATTTGACTTTTTGTTCGAATCTTTAGAAAAAATTTGAATAATATCCAACACATCTTCTTTTAGAACCGTCTCATCTAATGTAATACCAACAGTATTGTTATCTACTCTACGAAAGTTAATATTAGAATTCAAAGCTTTTTGGATGATATCATCAGCGCCTCCTTCAATATGAACATTCAACGTATCAAAGAATGCTCCATTTTTGATAAAATATCCCATCTGTTTAATTTCCTCCCCTAATGCAGTGGTCAAATTATGGATACGTTTTGCAATGGCTGTAATTCCCTATTAATTACAAAAAAATTATTACATTATCGTAACTTAAATTTTCATCTTAAAATTTTTCGAAATACCTCTGGTCCATGATATATAGCATACATAGCAGCCATATTAGCCAAGAGTGCTTGTGCAGTACATATATTACTAGTAGCTTTCTCTCGTCTAATATGTTGTTCTCTGGTTTGTAACGACAAACGATAAGCTTTATTTCCAGATGCATCCCGCGAGACCCCAACTAATCGACCTGGCATTCTTCGCTTAAGTTGGTCTTTGCAAGCAAAAAATGCGGCATGCGGGCCACCATAACCTAAAGGAACACCAAAGCGCTGACTATTGCCTACAGCAATATCAGCACCCCATTCTCCAGGTGGTATAAGTAAAGTTAGTGCTAACAAATCAGTTGCACAAACTACTTGGCCACCTAAGGAATGAATTCTGGCAGAAAAGTCAGAATAGTCATAAATGTTACCATCTGTTGCAGGATACTAAATAATGACAAATATATATATATACGCATAAAAATATATTCATTAATATAAAATATAACAAATATAAAAAAATTACCTGAACTAGAACACCGGCTAAATCATTTTTATGTTTGTTCTCAAAGTCATATTTTAATGCATCTCCTACTATTACATTAATCCCAAATCCTTCGGAACGTGTTTGAAGACACGCAATAGTTTGAGGATGGCACCTTTCATCCACAAAAAAAGTTTTGCATTTCTGTTTTCTTGCAGAAAAAGAGATTAACATGGCTTCCGCAGCAGCCGTTCCCTCATCAAGAAGAGAAGCATTGGCGAGGTCCATGCCAGTGAGATCCGTGACCATAGTTTGGAAGTTCAAAAGTGATTCTAATCGACCTAAAAGAATCATAATAATTATTATCACCATATGATTCGGCTTTGATAATTGTAAACATGAATAATGCGAACCGAACCTTGAGAGATTTCGGGCTGATAAGGTGTATACTGCATACAATCAATCGTTCATAATTATGAGTTCCACTGTTGTTTCTTTATTTCATAGGAGAATGGTTCACTGCTAGACCGATGAAAGTCGCTTTTTTCACGCGAAAGTTCTTTCAGGTTGCGCAGTACTAGAAAAACTTGAATAATACTTACTTGTGTATACCATCCTGGTGATTCTAAAATATTCCTTAAAATAACGGAAGGTACAATCGTATTTGCATATCCCATGCCTATATATGACTTGTACACTTTGTTCTTGGAAGCAATTCTCTTCAATCGTTCCATAAGCTCACTTTCCGTTAAACCTTCTTCTAAAGCTAAGGCGTCTTTAGATCGAATATTAGCAGGAACTGTTTTTAAAACCAACTCCTCCATATCTTTAACATCAATAGTTTCAAGCATTGCTTTTATCTCAGTATCTGAAGGTCCATTATGCCTTCGAGGAAACGTATCCAAAGGAGAAAACGCGTCATATTTTAATGGAGTTGAAGAAAATTTTCGAAATGATTTTGGAAAATTTGAAACATGACTTTTCTTTGATTTGATCTGATTCAAATCTAATTGTTGTACTGAAATGTTATTAAATCTTGTTGTAATAGTCCTAATTCTTCTCGATAAAACAAAGGGTGGTTTTGTTCCTCGATGAACTGTTCGAAAAAACATATTTGTACCGTATTTTATAGAATGTAATATGAAATATGAGAGAGCTCTAATGCATTTGAGACCGAAAACTCACTTTTTCTAATATTCAATTAAACTAAAAGTAGTTTTAAAGTTAATTGGTTTCGTTATTTACTTAAACGAGCTCTCTGAAACTATAACAAAAGAGTAACTTTTCAAAAATTACGAAAAACTCGTGAATTACGAAGCGAAGAGTAAAAATTCCGGTTAGGTTACCTATAATTATCGTGAAGTAAGTAAAAATCAGCCTCAGATGGAAAGCGCTCGTTACGAATTCAAAAGATTTTTTTCAAGCCATATTTAAATTCGTGTCAATTTGACGATAATCGCCACGTTACTGCGTTACTTCAAAAGAAATCGGCGAGAATCGGCTATTATTCGAAGCACAATAACTTTAAATGGAAATATCAAGATCTTGTCGATCGCGTAAAAAAAACTCTTTTGATCACGATAGTTTTAAGCTTAAGCCTTGACGAAAATGCGACTTATGCAATCAACCACTTATTTATTACAAAGACGTACTTTCAGACTTTTTACAACAATAAAACCAAAAAGGTCGAAAAATACTACTTATAATTTGTCTCGTCGAGAGAATTCTGGTTCTAGTGAGAGTATAAATACGAAAGCAAAACAACTTGGAACTTCACAAGTAGTTTTCCCATTTATCTCTGATATAGATAAGGTTTCTCAAACTGATGAAACATTACGATTGATTTTTGATGATGAAGATTTTTGGAACTATTTCACTTCTCGTTCACGGACATTGGCAGCATTAGAATATAGTACTTCTTTATCGGCGAGAAAATTTACTGGTTTATTTCGTAATCCTGAATTAGCAACACCTCAGGGTTTTCACTTAGAAGCAGAAAAGGCACTTAGAAGAGTGAAACTATTGGTTAATCGAATCACAAACGCAAATACTGAAAAAGAATTAAGAAAGGTGGTAAAAAATATGGATAGACTTTCCGATACACTTTGTTCGGTCATTGATACAGCAGAGTTTATTAGATCATCGCACCCTGATCCAAAATTTGCACAAGCAGCTAATTGGGCTTACGGATATCTTTGCTCCTATATGAATTCTCTTAACACAAATACCGAATTATATCAGGTACTTTAGAAGAATCAAAGATGTATATTTTTGGATTGTTACTCTATTAACCTTGGGAAGTGCCAAGGGTAATTACTTGAAATTTGCAATTTATTATCACAAATCTTTACATTATTTGCTTGTTACAGATTTATTTACGTATCTTGTATTCCGTATCCAGGTATTGAAGAGAGTACTTTCAACTCCAAGTATTACCTCTCAGTTCTCTTCAGAGGAATTTCAAGTGGCAAATACATTTTTCCATGATTTTGAGAAATCTGGTATCCATCTTCCTTCTTCAGATCGTGAGCAGTTTGTGCACTTATCAGATAAAATTATTACACTTGGTCGTCAATTTACCCAAATTTTACTTCAAAAACGCATTAATCGCATTAATGTTGACGTTTCACTCCTTGAAGGATTACACCCTGGATTAAATAAAGATACAAAAGGAAATATTACCAGTTTATCAACTAAAGCATGGGAGGCACAAATGATTTTAAAATCTGTAAAGGATGAAGGGGTTAGGAAAAAAATGTATATTGCAGCTAACTCTGCAACGAAAGAACAAATTATTTTACTGGAAGATTTGTTAAAAACAAGAGCTGAACTAGCAAAATTAGTTGGAATGGAAAGTTATAGTCATGCTTTTCTCATTGATAAGATGGTGAAAAATCCAGGTATGACGTACATGAATTCACATCCTCCGATCTGCAGAATGCATATAATATAAAAATCCGCCAAAATTATCACATGCATTCTGCAAATCTGCGGATATGTAATCTAATAATTTTTATTCATTAATTAATTTATATTATCAATTATACCATAGAACATGTACAGACATTTCTGCGAACCCTATCTGATCATCATAGGCCAAAGGCTCTTGCTGATCTTCGATTGCTACAAGAAGCAAAGCAATTATATACCGAAAGCGAGACTTTACCAACCGTTTATGCGTGGGATCGTTATTTCTATGCAGAGAGAATAAAATTTTCATCACTCACGCAGCCTGTTACATCAATATCACCATATTTTTCGGTTGGTTCAGTAATTCAAGGCTTATCTAGACTGTTTTCACGTTTATACGGTATTTCATTTGAACCTGCAGAGATAATGCCCGGAGAAGTGTGGCATGATGATGTACGTAAACTTGAAGTCATTGATGAACAAGAAGGAAAGGTTGGTACTATATATTGTGATTTATTTAGTCGCAATGGTAAGCTTCAAAATGCTGCACATTATACGGTGAGATGTTCAAGGCGTGTTGATGATGACGATGGTGTTGGTGATATACCATCTGGCGTTGATATAACAGAAATGGGAGAATTATCAAATTCTGACCATGGAGTGAAAGTTAACGGAAGAGCAGGAAGGTATCAATTACCTGTTATTGTCCTTACTTGTGACTTTATGAAACCAAAAGGAAGACAATATCCAAGTTTATTAAATTGGGTTGAAGTTGAAACTCTGTTTCATGAAATGGGTCATGCAATGCATTGTAAGTTTAATTGTTTATTGTTCATTGAAATTTAATTGTACATCTTAATTAAAAATTTGAATTATTAGCAATGATTGGTCGAACAAATTTTCACAATGTTTCCGGTAAGAAATTTTATATTATAGATAAATGTATTAAGATTAATTATCAATTTCGAAACGTTATTTTTCATTTAAGGAACGAGGTGCCCAACTGATTTTGTGGAGCTTCCATCAATTTTGATGGAGCACTTTGTCTATTCGCCAAAAGTTCTTTCGCTTTTCGCAAGACATTATGAGACACGTGAAACGGTACCATTAGATCTTATTAAATCTCACGTTAAAGCAAGATTACAGTTTTCAGCAATGGAAACACAATCACAAATATTTATGGCATTACTTGATCAATTATATCATTCAAAACTTGCAACCGATTCTAAGTCATTCGATACAACAGCTATTTTATATAATTTACAAGATACTGTTGAATTGTTTCCTTCAGTACCGGGTACAGCATGGCAAGTACAATTTGGACATTTATTTGGGTATGGTGCAGGATATTATAGTTATCTTTTCGGTAGAGCGTTAGCAGGCAAAATTTGGAAAGAAATTTTTGAAAAAGATCCATTAAATCGAGAAGCGGGTCAACTATTTCGTGAAGAAGTTTTAAAATGGGGAGGATCAAGAGATCCTTGGCTATGTATTGGTAAAGCATTAAATGATGATAAAATTATTGTTGGTGATAGTAAATCCGTTTCAATTGTTGGTGAATGGGTAGATTTTCTTTAGATTATGAATAAGTAAAGTAAATCTAAAATACAAAACAAACATTTTGTAACTCATATAATTTACATTATTCATAATTTTCATTTTTTTATAATTCGGATAGACAAACCAGCTGAAATGCATTAATGGATTATCGTTACTGTACATACTGTACCAAATAAATTTTAATTTTTCATTATCTGATAATAATTGTGATTGTGTTACTGGCTTTTTATGGAAATGTTGTTCATTGAGGTTTCGTTTCCTACATAAGAGATGATCTTACTCAGCTTTTGCTCAGCCCGAAATATATATCTGACGGATCCAAACCCAAATTTCGTTACAAATACCTTAAAGAAATGATTCTCTTATATCTTGTAAATAATGTACAAATTTTCATACTATTGCAAGCTTTAAGATGTATCGAAAAAGGAATAAATAAGGAAGTAAAGTTGATTTTAAGAGAAGATAAAAAAAAATTAATAGAATATAATTGGAATGATAATTATACTCATGGAAAAATTGTTTCAATTAAAGAGAGTATTTGAGCGTCAAAATATATTTTTTAAAAAATTTCATGATGATATTTCCATATCAACAAAAATAACTCGAGAACTTACTTCTCTTAATTCAAATAATGAAATTAACTTGCAATCAAGCTGGCACAGCAGTTGGGGATTACTAAAAAATGATGATAAAGAGTTAATTATCAAATTTCATATTAATGATGAAATTCGAATTTTTCTTTTTGATAACTTTCAAATTGAAATACGAAGAATTTATTACAGTATCTAGTCATGAAGAATTTAAAATAGCATATTCAAAGAATAAGAAGCTAGAAATGTGGTATTTTAAATGAATTTGGCCCAATAAATTACTATAATCTTTGAACTACTATAATGACTTTTATATTAAAAGATTGGCATTCGAACATCTAATTTCTAAATTATGTATGATCAACTGATACCAAATCCAATGTCATTAAAATAAAGTCTTAAATAAGAAAAAAAGTCATGCCATTTGTAAAAAGTCCATATTGCAATGATTTTTTCAACTCTGAAGTTTAATAAACCAATTGCTTTCGGCAGAACCTTAATACTCATTTTATGTATATTTAATATCTGTAAAAGGAATCGCTTGACTTATTCCTATGAGATTTTTAGCCAAGATAACTTAGCATCTGGTATGAATTCTGGACAAAGGTAATAATTTTCAAATACCATTCAAAGAATATTGTGAAAAAAAAGGAAAATAAATTGCCTAACTATGTATTTTTACTGGTAAAAATTCTAGAGGAAATGTGCAGTGATCCTTGAAAATTAATATATTAACTAACTTCTGATCTATAAGCCTATAAATTTAATTTAAAAAATTTAATGGGTGTTTATTACTTGACTAATAGATATATAGATGAATAAATAAATAAATTCGTCTTTTCTCACATGTACAGTAATTCTTATTGTCTACCTGTCAATAGGGAGTAAATATTTTAATAATAATAGTTGTAATTCCTCACAGTCACGTCGTGAAAATTAACAGTTCCCAACTTTATTGATTTTTTTTAGGGAGTTACAAGAAAAAAGAAAGAAACATATGATGCTATCAAAGAGAGAGGGAACACCATATATAACAAGAGAGGAAAATTATTTTTAATTATTTGTCCATAAAATTTTTTTCCAGCATTAAAATAATTATTATAAGTACAAGCATCAATGAGTAATATGATATCCATTTTATTTTAGAACATCTAAAGAAATGAGAAAATCAATTAACATCATATGTTTCAAGAAGCTAATCCGAACTGACCTTATTATTACTTTTGCGGAATATACAGATTGTAAATATCAATGATCAAAATAATGGTGGGCATCATCTATCTATATAATTTGCAGTATCAATTTTGGAATGCTTTTGGAGGTTACGAATATCTGATCAACCACCTCTTAATTTAACGATCATCAAGGATGAGAATGTGCAAGAATAAATTATTTCGCAATTACTTGTTCCTGTAATATGTGTGACGTATTACTATAATTACTGCGCCTTTATTGATTGATAATACATGAAAAACAATTATAAAATGTCTTATTGATCATGAAATAAAATATAATACAGGTTGTAGCCTGCTACATGACGATGCTATTTATTTGGTATATTCTTTTACAAGATAGTCCGCTAATAATACCTTTAGTGAAAATTATATATACTAGTTATAGTAAACAAATCAAAAATTATAACGCAAAGTACATTAAATTGGTAGTATAATACTCACAATTAGTAATTCCATAAAAAAAAAATTCTGGTATGTAATTTCTCATACTTAAACTTAGTCAAATACGGTCAACCGTACGACCAAAAAATTGGCGTAACAGTTGATAAATACTCTCTAATCATTTCTTCCACATAAATTTTTTTACTGATAAATTCTATTTTTTCGAAGTACCTATGAGGAGTCTATTTTATTATTCATGTTGAATTCAAAAAGGTCTTAAAACTTTCTCAAGTTTTCTCATCCAAAAAAAAAAATATTTCTTTCTCTAAATTCATTTTATCACTTTACAGAATTATACTTCCAGCATAAAGTTATTTTGTTGTATTGTAGGTACAAAGATTGAAAACACTCTTGAAATTACTAGCGGATCAGATACCTCCATTGCGAAACTTAAGGACTTAATCTATGAGAAGAAAAAGCGCGTTTTTGAAAATGAATTTGATGCCTGCGATCTGATTCTATGGAAGGTTGACATTTCTGCTAAAAATGTAGATAAACTGAGAACTCTTGAACAACTTCTTGATACGAATGCTGAAAATACCATTATAGAAAAACTTGGCAAGATGTTAATGCCACTTTATGATATTGGTGAAATCTTTGAACAGAGTTCAAAGAACATCCGTATCATTGCGCAACCGCCTGCTACTGATAAGTATCTCCCAATTTTTACCTCTCGAACAAGAATTTGCAGTAACGAAATATCAAGTTTTGTCTGATGTTATTATTTTTTTTTCTATCACACCATATTTATGATTTTTTTTTTTGTGTTTCTTTATAATTAGCACATAAGACTGTGAAAACAGGTAACACACAAACTATTGATTTCATTAAAGCAAAATTTCCCTATAATCAGATTTTTAATTGACCTTTAATTACTAGTCATGGATATGGTCTTAAAGGGGGCTAATACTTAGGGATGGGAAAGTTCGCCGATTGAGCGGTTCAAACCTGGTTCAGAACTAAGAACTGAACTGGAACTGAGAACCGGTTCAAACCGAACTGCGGTTCAGTTCGGTTAAACCGATCACGTGATGTTATACAATCCAAAAAAGGAAATTCAACTCCTTATAAAAAATGGAAATTGGATTACACAAAATTCAAAATAAGGAAATTTTCATGCAGATCATTTGATTCTAGCCAGAATTATTATAGCCATTCATCAGATTCAAACCAACTAGAATCGTTCCGCAGAACCGAACTGAAACCGAACCGCTCAAAATCGTTTTTTTGAGCGAACTAGTTCAGAACTGATTAAACCGCTCAGCAGAACTGGAACCGAACTGATAAAACTGTCCCCATCCCTACTAATACTAGTGATAATATTGGTAGAACTGATGATAATATGCCTTTTATGGAGTGTGACACCAATAAAGTGATTGCAAGAATTACAAGAAATATCGAGAGTCATCTTACAAACTTTAAATCCAAAACAGATTATGACATCCTTGTGAGCGGTGGAACTCCCGGAATAGGTATGTTCTTAATATAGTGTTCAAGCTAATTCTGCACGTAGTTATTCATTTATTACTAAATCTCATGCATAGGTAAAACTCGATATGAAGATGAACTATTCAAACACCTGGAAAATAATCAGGATTGAGTCCCTTTTGAGTGGAAAAATAATCATATTGAAGGTCTCTATATAGACTTTAGTGATGACTGCCAACTTGATTCATATGATGATAAACTAACCTAGTGTTTAGAATCGAATATATTCGAATATATTCGAGTATTCATATTAATTTAAAAAGTGTATTCGAATAATAATCGAATAAGTTATTCGAATATTATCTGAATATTATTCAAATAATATTAATAATTTTATTCGAATAACGTAAAATATTATTCAAATAAAATTATTAACATTATTCGAATAATATTTTACGTTATTCGAATAAAATTTTTACATTATTCGAATAATAACAACAAATTCATCCAAATAATTATATAGTTTATTCAAATAAATTAAATAAATTAATATGTAAACTAAAATTTTACAATATTTATTATTTGTAGTGATTATTTATTTATTAATTATTTACAATACAAAAATTAAAATTCAGGCGGAGGGAAAATACTACCTAATACATTTATATTTCGCTTTAAAAAAAGCATTTGTTCAACTAAATTAGAATCAATATTTATTCACTTATTAGTAATGTTATTACCAACGTCCGAAAAAAGTCGTTCTGAAGGAACAGATGTTGCACAAATACCCAAATATTTACGTGCAATTGAAGCCAAAATTGGGAACTTTTTTTCATGTAATTTCCACCACTCAAGAGGGTCTGTTTCTTTGCCTTCTTCATTTATTTCAAGATATTTATCAATTTCTTCTTTACTACCTGCGGGTTCATTAGGGCATGCATAAATCATATCTAAAATTGATTTTCGAACCCTATGCTGTTCATTAAGATTAGTAGGTTCCACGGTTGATGTCATATGATTTGTATCATGTGGTATATCATATTCGGGTTGGACATTTTCGTACAAATTTCTAAGATTTTCAATTACTTCATACCTTGCCCTTTGCTTCACAAATCGAAGTTTTTTAAAATGCGGATCAAGAAGACATGCCAACATTCCAACTTTATGGATGTCCTTCCAATAACTAAACATTGAGCTATAAAGAATCTTTTGAATATTCAACAATACGTCCTTTGTTTGCATAGGTTCAGTAATATTAATTTTTGTTCTGCCACGACCTGTTCCTGAAGTTAGATCAACAACTTCTATTTCTACTTCATTCTCATCATCAGCAATGGTAACTTCTGCATTATCTAAAATAGTAATTTCTTCATCAGAGTGATCAGATAAATTTTCCGTTAAATTATTTTGAAAATCCAACTCAAAGTTTGATGATGGTTGAGTTCCAGGTTTTATTGACGAAATTAAAGCTGCAATTGCTGGATACATCAATGAAATTGTACAATATTTCGCACCACTTAGTAACCTTGTAACATCTTTAAATATAGATAAAAGATTAAGTAAATCTTCTATTAATTTCCACTCGTCATCAGAAAGCATAATTTTTTCCAACTTCTCCCCATCTTTTTGTGCATCCTTGTTTAAATCTGATTTGAGTTAACCTGGCAAGAATTTTATAGCTCGTTTAAGCTCAATTAAACGTTCCCATGCATAAAATGTAGAATTCCAGCGAGTAGAAACATCTCCAATTACATGCTTTATTGAAGTATATCTGAGAAACTCTTGCGCAGTATGTAAACGTTCACGTTGCTTTGGTAATATATTAAAAAAATTAATCAATCTCTTTGCCCGAAGAACTAGCGCTCTTACTAAATTAAGACCCTTTCCAACTGTTAATTGCAAAGTGTGTGCTGTGCATGGAAGACGGGAAATAGATCTTTCCATCAATCGACCTGCTTTTTTTATGTTGCTTCCATTATCCGTTGTCATTGTTAATAGTTTAGACGTAATTTTCCAATCTGAAAAAAATTTATCAAGCAATTCCTTAATTACTTCACCAGTATGAGGATATTTTACTCGTTGCAATGCTAGTAAGGATTCACGTAAGGTCCAATCATGAGAAATCCAGCTACAAGTAACGCCAATATATCCGTGTCGTGCTTTGCTTGTCCAGAAATCTGTGGTAATTGATGCTGCAATACAATCAACCTTTAAAAGTTCAAGAAGTTGTTCTTGGCTCCATTTAAACGCTTCTCCAATCATTACTTTAACAGATTTATCACAAGGAATTTCAAAATGTTCATCAAGCGAAAGAATTAATTTCCTAAAACTCTTACTTTGAAGTATATAAAATGGTTGATTATCATCAATTATAAATTCGGTAACATTCTGCCGAATTTGTTTATACTCTGCTTCACTTTAGGCTTACGCTTTTTAATTGCTGTTCGTATATCAGGTTGGAACCGTACTTCTTTTAGGTGGGTTGCCTATATGCAAAAAATAAATACTGTATATAATTAAGAATCCAAAAATAATAAAAAATAATAAAATTAAATAAAAAAATTACTTCTTCCGCACTTCCTGGTTTATATATTTTATGCTTTGTCGCTAAATGGTGAATAAAGTTTGAAGTTGTCGACCTGTCATTATAATAATGACCACACTCTATCCCATCCTCCTTAATTACGTGACAAGTTGCTGAACTTGAGTTTTCTCCCTTCTTAAAATACTTCCACACAAAACTAGTTGGCTCTTTGGCAACTCTTTTTCTTTTTTTATTCGTTAGATTTATTTTTATGGCGTTTCTAGAAGCAACTTCGTTATCATCAATATCGTCAATATCATCAATAAAGTAGTGGTAAGGTTGCTTGTCTAAACCTCTTCAAAATCCTACGATTAGTTTCGTCAAAATTTTACTATATATTTATTATAGTTTCGGCAGAGTTTCAGCAGTTTTGGCATTTATAATAAGTTTCGGCAGTTTCGCCTTTCTCCAAAGTTTCGCCAGTTTTTTAATATAATAACTTTAATATAGTTTCGGCAGAATTTCGCTTTTCGGCAAAACGCCATCTTGCCTAAACCCCTAGGTTTCAGCAAGCAACCTTAAGTAGTGGTCTTCAATATAAAGTTCTTGCTTATCAATAATAGTACTATCCACTCTATTGGTTGCAGCCTTTGTTTGACGCGCATCATACTTGGCTTTTTTATTTTGTATACTCATGGCCAATATTAATAATACAGTAATTTTTACACGTAAAAAATTTTATTTTTATATCGATCTTAACCAATATAGAAATGCTGAATTGCTGATTACTAATCATATGATCAATGGTCGATCACTCAACACTTGATCATAGATGGATTATCTACTAATTATAGATATTATTTGAATATTATTCGAATAATTCAAATAAATAATATTCGAATATATTCATGCATGATTTCACGAATATTCGAATAATGATAATGCTTATTCGAATACTCGAGTATATTCGAATTATTCGAATAAAATTTTCATGATTCTAAACACTATTCCAAACACTAAGTCAGGAATTAAATACCTATTGATCATCTATCAGTCACTTATTGGTTATCTATTATGCATATGCTGGTGATATCTCAATGATAGTTTTATACTTATCTTTATTTATTATTTCAACTAAATTTTATATAATGATTTATTAATTATATAGAACTGATCATACCATCTTTGTTGCTCCATAGAGTCACCTAATTTATATGATGTAGCGCGAAGCTTTTCCAGTAATACCAACAAATTTTCCACCCCAATATTCATCACCGGCATCACACCTTACTGCGTTTTCACTGTTTATATTTATCTGAGATACTTAGTTTTTTTTTGCCTCACAAAATTATTTTTTTCACACCCTTTAAATTTCACCGGTCATGTAGGGTAGAATTTTAATAATAAAATTATTGGTATTATAATGGGACATGTGGCGCGGCTTGGAGTCACATGAGCTTAAATTCACCGCTCTCTTTAATTTAATAGTAATGCTATTTATATATAAAGATCATCAAGAGTTTTTTTTTAATAGAATGATTTTACTGCGCATTTATTTATTAAGTTACAATAAAGAAAAAATATAAAATATAAAATACAGGATATGATGATGCATACATTCTTTTACGAGATAGACAAGATAGTCTTCTAATAATACCTTAATGAAAATTATATATACTAGTTATAGTAAACAAAAAATAAACAATCAAAATTATAACGCAAAGTACATTAAATTGGTAGTATAATACTCAATTAGTAATTTATCAAAAAAAAATTGGTATGAAATTATCGTAGTATAGAAAACAGCTACTGATTTCTTCCATTTAGTATTGGTTTCATACTTTGTAAAAATGTATTACAGTATATGAATAAAGTTAATTACTATAGAGTAGTGTCTAAATGATCATTGAAACACTTACCCAGTATATTCTTTTTTGGTAAGATTTTACTAGACAAATTAAGAAAATAAAACTTCAAAAAATTTATATTCTTCTATATTCATTATTTATTATAGATTTAGATTATATATAAAATTATGATTTTTTTTAGATTTATAAATTTATTATTCTTAATCTAAATCCTACTCGATTTGATTATAGATTATAGAGTAGAGCCTTATTCTCTTTTTTATCGAATTTGCACCTTATAAATAAATTTCCCTCCAAAAAAAAAATAATAATAGATATTGATAAACATTACATCATGAGAAACAATTACCTTATTAAACTTATTTTTACTCTTAAAATGTATTAATAAAAGATTATTTATTTGTGAACATAAAAATTTTATTAATAATAATAATAATCGATAATATTTTTCTTCTTATTATCCATTTTATTTACACTCATGTTAATTATTAATAATAAATTAAATAATATCATATCATAATTTATACGAAATTATTAATAGATATCATAAATATTTTGTAATTTTTTTGTTTATTTTGTTAAATAAAAATTATAAAAGGAGAAAAAGAAGGATAAAAGGAGAACTAAACATATCAATCGTAATTTGTAATAACGAAAAAAAATTGAAAAAAAAATTAATATGAAATTAATATGAAAAAAAAAAATCCCAAATTATTTTAGATTGAGAAAAAAAAATTTATCATGAATAAAATGAATAAAAATTATTTCATATCAAGAAAAAAAAAATCAATTTAAATAAACCTTAAAAAAATGCGGTTTTGTAAAATTTGCAAAAAAAAAAAAAAAAAATATCTGCAAAACTCAATACGATTTGTTATGTACATAATATTGCTGAACGTTTAACACATGACTTTACTGTGAAAGAAATTACTGGTATTATAAGAACTAAAGATAATGATCCAACTAAAGTTATTTATTTAAAGATCAAAGCCTTTATTCTGTCCAATTAAAATATTGAATCCAAAATCGAAGATTTTGAAAATGGACAAATCGTTATAATCAAAGGAATATTTATAGAATGTGATGGATGGTATACTGTATGTATTTTATATTTTGTTATATAAAAAAAAAATCGTAATAAGCTAAAAAATATATTTTTTTTTTATATATAAATATATATGTTTTTTTTCTCAAATGATAAGGTAAACGCTACTTCAATTAAGCCATTAAAATTCTGGATTTTAATGATATTGGGTTAACATAACACTAATAGGATTAACTACTAAGACAGTCATAAATATTAACAGTTATTTGGCCCTTAATTTCTACGTAGAAAAAAGCTTAGGAAATTGTGAACTAACTGAATTCTGGGTTGAAGCTAGATATGATCCTAACAATAGATATTTGGCCAATAAAACAAATTCAATTAACCAAAATATACGTTCAACAACTGCGACCTTAGTAGGTGTAATATACTGACTATGTTCTGCCAGTTATTAATGAGATTACACAAGAAAAAACCGCTGAAGGAAAACATATACTACCGAAATAACAATAATTCCCGAATCTTTCTTAGATGAATCAACAAAGATCTAATAATAATAGATCTTACCGTCCTCCTTGAGGTTAAGGATGGTGCCGCAATTGATTGATCAAATCCGCAATATTGCGGATTTTGGAGTTGAATTGCGGTTAGTGATCCGCAATTCTGCAATTCACCTGATCAGTTTTGGCACTAGTTTACAGAACCGATTTAATAAAAAAACGTTTACGCAATATTTTTTCAACTAATTTAAAGAAAAAATATTGCGAAACGTTTTTTCAAAGTGCTTTTAATTAAAAGAACATTTGCTCAACATTTTTTTAATTAATTTAAAGAAAAAATATTGCAAAACGTTTTTTCAAAGTATATTTAATTAGAAAAAATGGTTCTCAACGTTTTTTTTAATTAATTTAATGAAAAAACGTTGTGAAACGTTTTTTTCAAAGTATTTTTAATTAGAAAAAATGTTTCGCAACATTTTTTTAATTAATTTAAAGAAAAAACGTTATGAAACGTTTTTTCAAAGTATTTTTAATTAAAAAAAACATTTCGCAACGTTTTTTCAAAGTATTTTTAATTAAAAAAAACATTTTGCAACGTTTTTTCAAAGTATTTTTTATTAAAAAAAACATTTCGTTTAAAGAAAAAATGTTGTGAAACATTTTTTCAAAGCATATTTAATTAAAAAAACGTTTTGCAACATTTTTTTAATTAATTTAAAGAAAAAATGTTGCGAAATGTTTTTTCAAAGCATATTTAATTAGAAAAAATTTTTCGCAACTAAAACTCTAAATGGTCCAGGTTGGTCTAAGTTGGAGAGTAACCCGGGACCGGACCGAAAAATTAGTTCATTTCGGTCCGGTCCGGTTTATATTAAAAGGAGAATCCAGGACCAGACCGGACTGGACCAGTTATTTTGGTCAGGTCCGGTCCAGTCCTATAATAAAAAAACATTGCGCAAACGTTTTTTCTAATTAAATATACTAAGAAAAAACGTTGCGCAATGTTTTTTCTTTAAATTAATTAGAAAAACATTGCGCAAACGTTTTTTCTAATTAAATATACTAAGAATAACGTTGCGCAACGTTTTTCTTTAAATTAATTAGAAAAACGTTGCGCAAACATTTTTTTTATAATAATATGTTAAAAAAAATGTTACGCAACGTTTTTTTATTTAATAATTAAATAATCGCAACGGTTTTAATATAAACCATTGCGAAAATATTTATCGGTCTGGTCCGGTCCCAACCCGTTTTTTCAGTCTGGGTTAGATTTATAATCCGAAACCAGATCAGACCAGACCAAATATTTTGGTCCGGGTTGAAGCATCAACCCAGACCGGACCAATCCGAATTTTCAGTCCGGGTTGTCAGATTAGGACTGACCTGATTAGAGCTTTATTCGCAACATTTTTTTAAAGCATTTTTAATTAAAAAAATGTTTCGCAACATTTTTTCAAAGTATTTTTAATCAAAAAAAAACGTTTTGCAACGTTTTTTTGGGATTGCTTTAATAATAAATATTGCGAAATTGCAAATAATCTGCAATTACGCAAATGTTTCACAATTCCGCAAATGTTCCGCAATTCCGCAATTATTCCGCAATTGAATTGTGGTACTTTGCAGAATTGCAGAATTGTGAAATATTAGCAGAATTGTGGATAATTGCAGATTGCAGAATTGCAGATATTTAGGTTTAAAAATCCGCAATATTCTGCAATACCGTAAATCACAATTATTCCGCAATTGCTTATTTGCGGCACTATCCTTACTTGAAGTGTGACGTCAAGGCGAAGTGGATGAACCACCCTCGCTCAAATGGAATCAACTAATACCCATAATCTATCTGTTGCTTTGGAAGCGAACCCTATTCCCACTAATATGAACCAGATTCCTAATAATAAAATTTCAGAAGAAAATGATAATTGAATATTATCAATATTTTCTTTTTTTTTCTCTTAACCCTTTTTTTTTTCCTTTTTCAAATTTCAAATTTCAAATTTCAAACAATACGTCCTTAGTTAATTATTACTAAAATAAAAATAAATCAATCTATTCTGATATTTCTGATATATCAATTTATTCTAAATAAACCATAAACTTTTTTTTCTAGTACAAATTAAAAACAATTCAATAAAATTTCATTTTCAAAAGAAAGAAAAAATACTTTTCCCATAAATACTAAATAATGTAAAAATACTCTGTGTAACTAAAACTCGTATATATAATTATCCTATTGTGTAATACAAAATACCGAAAATGTCCAAAAGCTAATCACAAACAAAAAAAATGGTGGCTAATCTAAAAAATATACTGGTTAGTTAGTATATAATTTCTCATGCTTAGTCAAATACAGTCAACCGCAGTTAATTTTTAATGATAAATACTCTTGATGAATACTGATCATTTCTTCTGCATAAATTTTTTTACTGATAAATTCTATTTTTTTGAAGTACTTATAATCGTTATTTTAAGCCAGTCTATTTTATTATTCATGATGAATTCAGAAAGGTATCAAACTTTCTCAAGTTTTTTCAAAACTTTTCCAAAAAAAAAATATTTCTTTCTTTAAAATTCATTTTATCACTTTATAGAATTATATTTCCAGCATAAAGTTTTTTTGTTATATTGTAAGTACAAAGGTTGAAAACACTCTTGAAATTACTGGCAGATCAGATACCTCCATTGCGAAGCTTAAAAACTTAATCTATGAGAAAAAAAGGCGTGTTTTTAAAAATGAATTTGAAGCTTGCGATCTGATTCTATGGAAGGTTGATATTTCTGCTGAAGGGGTAGGTAAACTGAGAACTCTTGAACAACCTCTTGATACGAATGCCAAAAATACCATTATAGAAAAACTTGGCAAGAAGTTAGTATCACTTTATGATATTGGTAAAATCTTTGAATAAAGTTCAAAGAACATCCGTATCATCATACAACCACCTGCTACTGGTAAGTGTCTCCTAATTTTTACCTCTCGAACAAGAATTTGTAGTAACGAAATATCAAGTTTGGTCTGATATTATTATTTTTTTTTCTATCACACTACATTTGTGGTTTTTTTTGTATTTCTTTATAATTAGCACATAAGACTGTGAAAACAGGTAACACATGAATTATTGATTTCATTAAAGCAGAATCTCTCTGTGTGATCAAATTTTTAATTGACCTTTAATCACTAGTCATGGATATTGTCTTAAAGGGGCTAATACTTGTGCTAATATTAGTAAACCTGGTGATAAAATGCCTTTTATGGAGCGTAACATCGATAAAGCGATTGTAAGGATTACAAGAAATATTAAATGCCATCTTAGTAAATCTAAATCCAAAACAGATTATGACATTCTTGTGAGTGGTGGAGCTCCTGGAATAGGTATGTTCTTAATATAGTGTTCAAGTTGATTCTGCACGTAGTCATTCATTATCACTAAATCTCGTGCATAGGTTAAACTCGATATGGAGATGAACTATTTAAACACCTGGAAAATAATCAGAATTGGGTCCCTTCTGAGTGGAAAAATAATCATATTGAGGTCTATATATAAACTTCGGTAATAACTGCCAACTTGATTTATATAATGATAAACTAACTTCTACAGATCATCCACTGGTAAAAAAATGGTCTATCCTACACATATTCTACACATATCTTACATATATCGGGTACTCAAAATGTAGAAAATCATACACAAATAATACACATATCATACACATATCGGGTACTTATATATATAGTATACCTATCAGGTACCTGATATATGTATGATATATATATTAGTACCTGATATGTGTATGATATGTGTATTATTTGTGTATGATTTTCTACATTTTAAGTACCCAATATGTGTAAGATATGTGTAGGATAAATCATTTTTTTACCAGTGATCGGCCTGTGAATCACCTTCGTGTTTTACATCGAAGAAAAATATCAAATGAAGTTTGAAACCTTTCGTAGACTAATCGGAAAATACAGTGTCATTTTCACTATATCTGATGTTTTTGAAAGTATTTATAATCATCTAGGCCTCAAATCCAACAATCAACATCTCTTTGTATTTCTTCATATTGATGAGTTTCAGCTCATCGATGAGTGGGAATCTAACGCAGTTATGAAAAGGAAAATGGAAGAAAAACTGCTCTTTAAGGAAATGATCAATGGCCTTGTATTGTACATGTTTAGTCCATCCCATATTTTTGTCCAGCCATTCCTTTCTGGAACAGCACCACAATTTGTTAACTTTATGAAAGAATCATCAAAGGTTTCATTTGGATTCGTCAATTGCCCACAACTGTCGTTCAAAGCAATGCTTAAGATTGCAAATCATCATGCACAAAAATTTGACGCAGAAAAATTTGACTGTGGTGAGTACAAATGGATGCTTTGTCAACCATTTATCCAACTTTTAGAAGACACTGGAGGATTGCCTCATGCACTTCAATATGTCTTTTATGAATGCTTAGAAACTGGATGCAATAGAAAGAAATTCTTTAAAACAATTGATAAACAGAACTTTGATAACATCTTTCATAATGTCAAAACCCATCTCCAAGAACGCTACTAAGGTTGCTTGTCTAAACCTCTTCAAAATCCTACGATTAGTTTCGTCAAAATTTTACTATAGATTTATTATAGTTTCGGCAGAGTTTCGGCAGTTTCGGCATTTATAATAAGTTTCGGCAGTTTCGCCTTTCTCCAAAGTTTCGCCAGTTTTTTAATATAACTTTAATATAGTTTCAGCAGAATTTCGCTTTTCGGCGAAACGCCATTTTGCCTAAACCCCTAGGTTTCGGCAAGCAACCTTAAACGCTACAACATATTCAATCTCATTCAAAATAATAAAAAACTTGCTTTAGAGCTTCTTTATCACAGTAGGACCCCGAATAATACTGATATAACTCACAAACGGGTTTGCGTAGAGTTTATATGAAATTACTTTTTAAACCCATAAATTGAGTTTGCGTAGATCGGTCAATTTTGGAATAACTCACATATCACGTTTGCGTAGAGTTTATAAATATATTGCATTATATGTTGCGCAACACCATTAAGGATGAGTCCGTAATATATTTCTGAAATTTGCAATATTACGGAT
This sequence comes from Rhizophagus irregularis, assembly GCF_026210795.1. Classification (NCBI taxonomy): domain Eukaryota; kingdom Fungi; phylum Glomeromycota; class Glomeromycetes; order Glomerales; family Glomeraceae; genus Rhizophagus; species Rhizophagus irregularis. The sequence continues at coordinate 5,040,869 of NC_089441.1, read as the reverse complement.
ATGGTAATTAATTATATATAGTAACAAAAAGTAATGCATTTCGCATTATTTTAATATTTTTTTAATAGAAAAAAAGTGCGAAATGCGCTAGTTTAACAAAAAAATGGTGGATTTCGCACCATTTTATTAACATTTTAATAGAAAAAAGTGCGAAACGCACCATTTTAATAAATAATTGGTGAGTTTCGCACCATTTAATTAATATTTTGATATAAAAAAGTGCGAAACGCACCATTTTAACAAAAAATGGTGAGTTTCGCACCATTTTATTAATATTTTAGTATAAAAAAGTGCGAAACGCACCATTTTAACAAAAAATGGTGAGTTTCGCACCATTTTATTAATATTTTAGTATAAAAAAGTGCGAAATGCAACATTTTAATAAAAAAATGGCGAGTTTCGCACCATTTTATTAATATTTTAATAGGAAAAGTGCGAAACGCACCATTTTAACAAAAAAATGGAGAGTTTCGCACCATTTTATTAATATTTTAGTATAAAAAAGTGCGAAACGCACCATTTAACAAAAAAAATGGAGAGTTTCGCACCATTTTATTAATATTTTAGTATAAAAAAAGTGCGAAACGCACCATTTAACAAAAAAAATGGAGAGTTTCGCACCATTTTATTAATATTTTAATAGAAAAAAGTGCGAAACGCACCATTTAAACAAATAAATGGAGAGTTTCGCACCATTTTATTAATATTTTAATAGAAAAAAGTGCGAAACACACCATTTAAACAAATAAATGGAGAGTTTTGCACCATTTTATTAATATTTTAATAGAAAAAAGTGCGAAACGCACTATTTTACAAAAAAATGGAGAGTTTCACATGATTTTATTAATATCTTAATAGAAAAAATGTGAAACGAATTATATTAGTAACAAAAATTTTTTTGATTGTGAGTTATATTAGTATTATTCGGGGTCCTATCACAGTATTGATGGAATTCCTATTAGTGTCAAGGAATTTTTGGATGAAAGCAAGCCAGAATATACGATCGAAAACCTCAAGCGTTACGAGCATATCATTCTCAATTTCTGCAATAACGATCCTTCTAAATTTACTATTAATATGCCTTTCTTTTTTATCTGTATATACAACGACTGCTTAAACATTGTGAACAAAGATCTTGAGAAGGTATTTCAGGTACAAAACGATATGTATTGGCAATCGTGGGAGACTTTTGTAGCAAATTATGATGCATTTCGTACAAATCTGCTGATAAAATGTGGAAAAGAATCAGCGCGTCTGAGTGAGTTATATCGTGGTACCCATGGGACTCAATCAACATTAGATATTGAGGTGGAATTGAAGGAACTTTCTGTTTGTTGTGCAAAACAACAATTTCCATGTGTAGAACTAACAGATAAAAAATCAAATTCTATTGATTGGGTGAAGGGTGAGAATGTGATTGTTAATGGTACATCTGCTTTATGGGAGGATGCATTCGTCATCAGGAAAAAAGTTCAAAACAACAAAAAAAACAAAAAATATATTCTAATTCTTCACCAATGTAAATATTACCTCTCAGGCATGTACTACACTGCTGAAGATTTTAATAATAAACACCGTAAGAATCTTTTGGTCTCAGCTTCTACCACAAAAAAGCTTCAGAATATCCTTTTCAAACGCCAACACATAACAGTTGCTTTTATGATACAACCATTTGGCGACCCAATTTCAACACCTGATTGCCTCGTTATCATGAAAAGCAACTTTAAGTAGTATTTTAGTCCTATATTTATATCGCGTGCCACATTTTTCATGACAAGGGATATTAATCCTAATTTTTCAGACATCTCATGGATGATAAACGAAATTTCTGGGATTGGCAAAATCACTACTAGTGAAATTATTGAAACTTGACCACATTTAAGCAAGGATGATTTTTATATAAAGTTTAGTAAAATCAAGCGATCTATTGAGAATTATGAAGACAATAAACCTGGAAAGAAAATCAAACTTAACTTCCATCCATTTAATATTGAAAAATAAAGAAGTTTGTAATATTAATTTAGAAATATATATGATATTTTACAATTTCACAATAAAAAATTTTGGAGCAATTTAAAATAAAAATCTTTTATTTTAATTAAAATTACTATATATAAAAAATGGAGTAGCGGGACTCATAGACAGAGTGACTAAATATAGGTATTAAAACTGAAACTACCTGAAATCATTTTGGAATAGTATATACCGAAACTATAAAAACTGAAATCTGATCCAAAATTATATATACCAAAATATACCTAAACCAAAACTTTATTAAAAACCCAAAAGTTTAGGAAATAGCTTTAGAGATTTAGGTATCCATGTATAAGCAGGAGAAAGTATCTCGAACTCTGAGTGAAATTTGACATAATGAAACCCAATAAACTGGAACTGGCCTTATACCAGAACTTTTTTCTAGAATCAAATCACATATGGGGACTGGTCTAGCAAAACAAGGGATTTGGTCTCAAAAAAAAATTTTTAAGTTTATATGATAATTATATGTCAATTTCACTAAAAATTACAATTATAATAAAATCTCAAAAAAAATTTTTTTGGTCCCAACCCCTTGTTTTGCTAGACAGGTCTCCATATATTAAAATAAGTAAAATCTCGATAATGACTATATATAACAGAATAAATAACAATAAAAATGATTCAATTTACCAAAATACATGATAATTTATGATTTAAACCAATAAAATTAGCAGCAAGTGTGAAGTGACTTTGAAGACTCAGATAAAGATTCCTAGAATAGCGATTATAATAAAAATTCTATTAATAAATTTTGGTATTGCTAATTACCAGTGGTGATCATCATCACGTGTAAAATATTTTTTGAATTTCCAAAATTTTGGAGTCTCAATAAAATATATATATTTCAAATATTTACAAGGTATTTATTTTTAAGTTATTAAGTAAAAAAATTTTTTATTAGTACTTCCCATTATATATGAATCATCAATTAATAAACCTATTGTTGTAATTAAAATAATATCATTATTAGTAATTAATTTTTTGAATGAAAGAAACATTAAATTTTGTTGTTCTTGTACAAGTTAATTTCCAATCATCTATTACTTTTTTGAAAATTTACAACATTATTTTATTACTATCAATTACTTTAATTTTTTAAATTTGCAATAATTCATCTGTTACTTCATACTTTTTTAAATAAATCTTTATTTTCTTAATTTATTTTTTTCTTATATTCATTTTTAGATTTTAATATTTCTTGAAACAATTTATGCATCTTATCTTTATATTTATTAAATAATAAATATTTAAGTATTTATATGTTTCCTTATTGATCTTATTATTAAAGTTTTCACTTTTTAATATCAGAATTTTGAAAATGATAATTTTATTTTTGATATATAATTTTCCAATTCAATCTTTCAAACATTTCCATCTAAAATTCTAAATGTATATTTATCTGTAATTTGAATTCAATTCCATAATTGAAATTTTATTATTTAATAGAAGAAATAATAAAGGTAATGAAGGTAATAAATTATAATATTTTGTTAATATATAGTAAAGTATCTGAATAACTAATGGAGAAAAAGAAGAAAAAAAACATAATACTATTATTTATATCCAAAAAAACAATAGGATTTCTAATTTAATAGAAGTAATATTTTTAAGCTTTTGCATACTGTAATATGACTTTTAAAAATAAATAATAATCAATTATATATATTTTGAATAGTTTATAATTTTATCATAATAATTACTTTATTCTTTTCAAGTTTCAGTATTATTTTATTTATAAATAGAATTATTATTTAAAAATAAATAAAATTTATTATATTTTGATATTTTTATCAATTTAAAATATTTAGGTATCTTGTAATTTTCTTTTACATAACTATTTTTTATTTTTTATTTTTGTAGAAAGTACAGTCAAACCTCTATTGTATAATCACAACTCTTTGTAAGTATATATTTATCTGTAACTGACTTAAAATTAATCAAAAAACCCTTTTGTATTATATAATATTATAGTAGTCATTATTATTAAAAATATTCTGTAATAAACATATTGATTTATTATTATTAATTAACGATCCGCGAGTCAACTAGAGAAATTACATATAAAATTTGACGCAAATCATATACTAATTTGTCGTAATACGCCGACTTTAATGATTTCTGATGTAACAAAAACTATAAAGCATAGTTTACTGAAAATAACACAAACAATAAAGTAAATGTCACACTTTTATTTTTCAAAGCTACAAAGTGTAAAACTTTTTTTTGACAAAGTTTACCTTGGAAGCACGCGGCATTTACTATGTTATTAGGTAAACTAAGGTTTTAAAAGTACAAATTATGGAAATATTTTTATATTTCACTAAACTTTCATGCATATTGCTTTATTTTTGATATATTTTATTAGTAAACTATGCTGTAATAACTTCTAAACTGACAAATTCAAGACTTTTTCACATTCATTATACAAGTGATATGGTATGATAAAACTAGTTTTTGTCTTTTAAATCTCAGATCTCTTAGAAATTGGACTTTTTTCCAATGTTACATTATGGTTTTTTTTTGCATGAGATTGGTGGAAAAACTGTGGAAAACTATTTCATTAAAGCAAAATGGTGTTATTTAAACATTTGGCTAGAGAAATTCATGAACAACCTCACATTCGGAAATGCGGCTTTTAATTAATAAATTTTCGTCAAATTTTATTATCATTTTCGCTACTTGACTCGCAGATTACCAATTAATAAAAACTTTTTTATAATCACATAATTTCTTATTGGTTAAAAAATCAATCATTTGATTTGCACATTACATATATAAATTCTACAGTGCACAATATTTGCAGCAAATACTATCACTTTTTCATTTCATATACACATCTTCATTATTATGATGACTTAACTTAAAAAGCATTATTCAGCTATTAGTGATGATGTTAAGCACCAAATTTATGAATGGGTAGAAACTAATAATAAATAAAAATGCATATAAAAATTGTAAAATATTTTAATGATAAGTACCCAAACTTGACAATTGAATGAAGTACAATATTAAAAATCTTATCACAAAAAGACAAATGGAAAACTGTATTGAAAAATGAAAAATCTAATAAAATATTTAAGCATAAACCAGTTAAATTTCCTATGCTTGATCATGCTATGAATATTTGGATAGAGAATGTAATTGCAGGAAATGTTATTCTTACAAATTTATTAATTAAAGAAAAAGTGAGAGTTTTTGCAGAATTATTTGATATACAGGAAAATTAATTAAGCTTTTCTAATGATTGGTTAGATAAATTTAAAAAAGAAATAATATTCGAAAATATCATGTGAAATCAGAAAGTACTTCATTAGCATTTCTTTCAGAACAAAAAGCAAAATTGCATCAACTTTTAAGCCGATTTACTCCTGATCAAATTTATAATATTGACAAAATAGGTCTTTATTATAAGATACTACCAAATCAAACACTTTTATCTAAACTAGTTCTTAGTCAAAAAAAAATAAAATTTGAATAACTGTTCTTCTTAGTACTAATGCAATAGGAACAGATAAACTTAAACCATGAGTAATTGGTAATTCAAAATATCCAAGACTTCTCTTTTAAGTAATTTTAATTATCTTCCAATACATTATCATAGCAACCTTAAAGTATGGATAAATTCAGAAATTTTTGATAAAAATATTATTTTAATATAATTAAATTTTTTATTAGATTACAAAATAAAAAAATTCTGCTTTTAATTGATAATGTTCCATCACATTTTGATCTGAATTATTATTTACCAGAGGATGAAATAGAAGATCTAGAATCTACTAATACTAGAACATCATGTAATGGATAATAAATTCATTTTAATTTCGTATTATTTAATTTTACTTGATTTTACATTATTAAATAAAATTATTTTTTAGAGAATCAAGGTCACAAAAGAAGACATCAACCTAATATTTCACACCTTCAATTAACTCATGTTGAAGTAACTTTTTTACTGCCAAATACTACCAGCCATCTTTAACCACTTGATGCTGGGATTATTGCAAGTTAAGTTTTAAAAATCATTATAAGCGAAATTATTGCCACCACATATTAAAATTATTTGAAAAAGATAAAGATATTAATAAAAAAAAATTAATATTAAAGAATCCATTGATTATTTGACAGATACATGGAAAAACATTACTGAAAAAATAATCTATAATTGCTGAATAAAGACTGGAATATTACCTTTTTCAACTAATGAAGATATAATAAATATGATACAAGCTTAAAAAGAAAAAATAGATGACGAAGTGGCTAATATTAATCAAATAATCAGAGAGCTTAATGTAACAGAAGATCCTCATGGTGCTATATTAGCAAATGCAATTAATGATTATTTTCTTGATTTAGAAAAAGAAATCCCAATTGAAGATGTTTTAAATAATAATGATATTGTAAGATTAGTCTAAGAAAAGATGTGTGATGATGAAATTAATGAAATTGATTCTGAAAAAGAGGAAATTCAAATATTTTTAAATAATGTGCTTAAATCTATATAAATTTGAATAAGTTTTTTCAAACAACAACAGTCTGATGAGTTTAATATAGATGATCTATACATTTTTAATAAAAAATATTTTAAAATTACTAAATGACTTGAATTTCAATCTAAAAAGCAAATTCAAATAATACAATTTTTTTAGCAGATTAATGATGAACTAGTAATTCAATAATAAATAATTTTATAATATAATATATAATATAATAAAATCTTTTATTTGTTTAGCGCAGTTAAAATTATAATATGTATTTATGTAATATAGATCGGTAAAGTAATTTAATAAATATATATTTTTTTTTTTAATAATCATTATTTTGTTGAATTCGTATCTATTTTAATTTACTTCTATAAAGTCACCTTTAATATTTGTAGTGAATATATAGAGGTCTTACTCTAAATAATCACAATCCTATTTGAATATAATAAGACTCAGTGATTATATAGAGATCTGACTGTAACTAAATGATTTTATGCAATCTATGATAAAGAATACTATATATGCCCATTTATAATATAAAATATATTTTCCTTTCTGAATAAAGGTATAATATAATTTATTAAAACTACCTATTATTAATCAAGTTCAATTTTCTGATTTCAATTATTTTTAGGTTTGACAAATAATTAATTAACGTATTAAATAAATATATAATATATATAAATAATACTTACTGGATCTCGTAACTACCAGACATTGAAGATAGGGCCTTTATGGTTAAAATGATCATTACTAAACAAAGTTTACCTATAGAGTTAAATGATCACTTGACAGTGCATATGTAAGGTACTATCGGTATGACAGGACCCCGGACATCACATATATAACTCACATTTGAGTTTTAGCAAATTCAATTAAAATTAGGTTAAACTCATAATTTTAGATAGAGCAAATTGATTGAAAATTAATTAATAGTTATAATTATGAGTTTTAGCAAATTGTATTGATTTTACAAAGTCATATTTTATATTTGAGCAAATTGGTACTTTTTTTTAAATTTAACTTATCCTTTTTTTTTAACTTTATAAATAATATTTTTAAAAATATTAGTTTCGGGATCCGGGTTATATTTTGGCCAAATTAAGTATAATTCCGGCCAAAATTAAGCATAATGCGGGCCAAAAACCGTCCGTTTAGTTTCGCAACATTTTATTTTTTAATAATTATTTATTTAATTTATTATTTTTATTAATTATTATTTTATCTATAATCTACATATTTTAATTATAAAATTGGCAGTTTAATTTATATTAATCATTTATTTTTTTATTGATAATAAAAGAAAAAATTATTAACTCATATTTTGAATTTTAGCAAATTAGTATAGATTTGAAATGTGATAATTTGATTTTTAGCAAATTAGGTCTATTTTAGCAGGAGCAAAAAGTACTTAAATTCATGCAAATCAGTTATGAGTTATACAGTATATGTGATATCTGGGGTCCTGGTATGACGAGTGGATTGTAGTTTAATTATATTAGAGTAGTTATTAGGGAATTTTACTTTGTATATTTTTTCTTTATTTTTTTTTACTTTAATAAAACTGCAAATGCGCTGTGAAAATAAATAAATAGATAAACAAATAATACTTACTTGGATAATACCTGATTACCTGTTATTTTTGTAAATACTTAATACTATCATTAGAAATACATATGATTTATATAATAATTGTCTAGTATTTTTATTTCAGTAGTAATATCTTCAGTAAGTTGTCTCTTTTCTTTATTTTTAGCAATTCAACTGATAATCAAATGATCTTTTGAATAAGATATGTTTTATTTAGCAATAAAAGTTTATTTAAGCTATAGTACTAGTATTTATTAAATATACATGAAAATATCATGAAATAATGTATAGTAAAATTGGTTTTTACTTTATAAAAGATCCTTGTATTAAAACCTAAAAAAAAATTTGAGTTAGTTTGTAAATAATGATAAACAAAAAGTAGGACTTATGGAATGAATTTCACTATAATGCCAATTTGACTTAATTTTATCTATAAATGATTTTCTTGAAATGTTAGCCTTTATTTTAAAGAAATACATAGGACAAATGATTCAATTACAAATTTACAATGCATTTCACAATATATACTTGAAGGTCTTTTTAGTACCATTTGTACTTGGAGGAAACTCTTCAACACATGGACATGCTTTAAATAAATACCAAGTTATGGTCTGAAATAAAAAGTATTAGCTAATTCTACAAAAATTGGTATTAGTGTATTACTTTTTTAACAAGAAGGTATATAGTATTACTTAAAGTTTTAATAACAAATGAAACATATTAATTAATTATTTTAATTTTATTAGAGATTATCAAAAGAATAAAATACCATAAAGAAAATAAAGAAAATATTAATGTTTATTAAAAATATAATACTTGTTTATCTCAATTATTAACTTTATCTCGTGGTATTTTTAAAAACCTTCTTGATGATAATTTAATTATAGGAAGATTTAAGTCTTCATCAAAATCAGTTAATGATAATATTAATTATGAAAATATTAGAGTTTATGATCTTCAAACTGAATGATATAATCTTATGGAAGTTTTGCTTTATTTAAATTCTATTGATAAATTATTACAATCATAGCAAAACATTATTGAAAACATAGCTTGCGAAGCTATTTCAAAAAAGATTAGTGTTCAGTAGTTGGCTATTTGGAGTTCTCATTTTGAACTTTACTTGAATAATTATCAATGTTCTGGCATCTAGTATCAGGAATTTCTGGCAGTTACTAAGTTACATCCTTTTTCAACCCAAAGACTTGTTGCATATTTACTTTTACAAAAAGTAATTGAACATACATTTAAAAAAAAAATAATTGAGAAAGATCAAACTGCAGATTGTAATCTAATACCTGAAAATATTATTATTTTAAAACTAGCTGAGGCATCAAAATTCTCCTATATTGTTGGATGGTAGGGTTTCGATCCTATTTTTTAAAGCAATTCAGATAGAATTTGGATCTTTTCTTGTGAATCTGGATTGAATCTGGATTCTAAATTTGACCTTAATTCTAACCAAAATTATAATTTTGACCAGAATTAATATTAAACGTCAAAGATTAACTGTCTGCAAAATTTGCTAGCTCTGGCCAAATTTATAGTGCTGGCTCAAATTAATAAAAACGGATTCATCTGTTACAAAAAAGTAAGATCTGGATGTCCAAAAAACAAGGGAATCCAGATTTGAATTTGGATTGACCAGATCTGAATCGAAACTCTATTGGATGGATTATTTATAAATTAACCAAAAGTGATAATATAACAAAATCGCATCATGATTCAAAGCTATTTGTACTCACCTCAAAATTCTAAGTTCGAAATAAGTGGTCTATGAAAAGGATATTAGATCTCAAATAACAAATGTAATTCCTGGCCAAGAGTTTCTAGAATTCATGTATAAGATGGTTATTATTTCTTATATTATTTGAAAAACATAAGGAATTTAGACCACATATTCTTCAATATATACACAATAGTTTACCTGATAACTTTTAAAAGATGAAGTTAGGAATTTTCTTTATGAGCGTATTATTTCCATATATATGAGTAGACAAAAATTATGGCGAAGATTTAATAATCTTATTTCTGAAAAAAGGATTACAAGCTTTTGTAAGAATTTAAAATCTTTCCACAAAGATCTAAAAGCTTGTCTAGAAATGAAAATAAACCTCTCTTAATGAAAAAAGAGTATTCACGAGAATCTATTAACTTGCTTAGAACAGACTTCGAATTTAGGCAAAACTAGATAATGCTGAAGAAGTATTTTTAAAGATGTTTCAAGTAGTAGAGTTGCAGTTCAGTCTTCAATTCGGTCAATTATTGATTAGCCTCCCATTATTATTTATCTGCATTCCTATAAGTAATGTCAGTTACTGCTTTTTCAGATTTTTTGAAAATTCTTTTTTTTAGTTGTAAGTTAGTAAGTAACAAAAAAATGCCAAAATGCTAAAACCTGTGTATTATCACTGTTTTCAAAATGGTGTGTACAATGTCAATCATCTGATTAAAAAAAATTCCCAGATTTTCACTGAATATTTTAAATCCAATATATGTTTCGCATTCTTTTCTAACTATTATCCAAGATTTCCTACCAGAACTTGCGTTAATAGGTTTGTTTACAGCTTTTCCTTGAGTTATAAGTCAATTTATTATGTACAGTTTTGAGTTTCTTTTGTCCAAAATTTGAAATTATTGGCAATTATTAAGTTTACCATCAATAACTAATGATTTTTTCATTTTCTTTAAAACTTTAACGTTCTTACATTTTTTTTTCTATTCACAGATACCATTTTCTCTCTTTTTATAATAATTATAATCAATTACATTAATAGTGTTAATAAATTTTGTAAGTAATTTTAAATCTTTTGCCTATTACGTTATATTGCATTATTATAAAATAATTTGGCATTTTTGGTTAATTAAAAGGTTTTAGAAGGCTATATAAAGTTTTTCTGTAAATATTGGAACGTTTAGAATTTAGATTTATTGAATTTTAACAAAACTATCTAACTGTGTATGCTTATTTTTATAATTTTATAACAATAGATATTTTATGCTTCAAAACAAGTTAAGAGCTAAGTTAAAAAATTAAATAAGTTATTTAACAGGTATGGTGTTGCTTAGACTAAAGTTTTATCAAGTTTAAATGGTTATTTTAAAAAATTCTAAATATTTTTATAATAATAATATTGACTCTGTATTTATTTTCTTTTTATCTTTACAGAAATTCCTTATGAAAATTTGGAATTTTTATATTGTAAAATTGAAGTCTTATGAGGATTTAATTTGTAATTGTATAAAGGAAAGATTGAAATTATAAAACAAATAAAATTTTAAATAAAAATTAATTTTTTCGCAGAGCAATAATTTTTTTCACTTATTGTTACATGATCATTATAATATTTGATTGGCCAATTTTGTTAGGACCCCGGATATCTCCAAAACAGGTCATAAGTCACACTTTCGGCAGATTGGCCCATTTTTCAGGGCTCAAAAAATCATTTTTTGTAAATATGCACATCCAGTGTCCAATTTTGATGAACTTTTTTTTAAATTGTAGATAAATGAGCTACAAAATAAAAAAAGTTCATTAAAATTGAATTACTGGATGCTGAGATATTTACAAAAAACGATTTTTTGAGTTTTAGCAAAAAGGGGTGTTTTTGGCCAAAAGTCCATTATGACCTTTATATTAGATATCCGGGGTCCTATTTTGTTTATTTTGATCATATGACTAATAATCATAATCAGTATTCGAATTTCATGCATGATCGAGCTGCATATACCATTTTGGAAACGAATGCTGGATGACATTATGAACTGAACTGGAGGTAAAATTTTTTTAATTACTTTTTTTTTTCTTGCAGATATTGCTAAAGATGGCACCGAAACCGAAATATTTCAGATTTGCCGAAATTCCAAAACTGTAGCCGTAATTCCAGCCAAATCCGAAATTCTGAAATACGAAATTCCAGCCGAAATACCAAAATTAAATATATAAATTTGGCTGAAATTATGCACTTAATTCTGGCAGGAATTATAAAATTTCCTAAAATGGGGGACCGTTAAAGCAGGGTAGAATCACGTGACTTTCAAAATTTTTCTTTTTTTTAAATAAAACTCTTTATTATATACAAAACCTTCCAAATAAACATATATTAAGTGCATTTTGACCTGTTCTGCAAGTTTACTTAGAGCACAAAATGAGGTTTAGAACACCGTTTTCGATTTATTCAACTTTTTCAATTTTGTTAAAATTGATCTATCCTTTTTTGGGTATGATCAGCAAAATTCATTTGCTCATATGTAAAGTCAAAAACATTGTTCTTTTTCCACTTTTTCTCCCTAAGTATAACTTGTTGGAGAGCCGAAATACACTTATTTAATGATTTTCGTTAAGCTTATTTAATTTTAGTTTATAAAAAATTTATTAAATCATAATAATTTTAAATCACGTGATTCTACCCCACTTTAACGGGCCCCCTAAAATGGAAATAGATGTTACACAAGATTTCATATTCGTTCCTACCAAAATCGATTTTTGTGAAATGGCTATCACCAAATATAGAAATGATCGACATATCGGAATTACGATTTTCGGCTGGAATTACGAATTCGTCTGAAATTATGAATTAATTTCGGAAAAATTTTGGATTTTGGATTCAGAATTTCGGATTTCGGATTTTTGCCAACTGGACTTTGAGTAAAAGGTAAATAGAAAAAGATTTTTTTTCTAATAGTTTTTAATGTTACTTTTTTTGTAGGTATTGCTAGATTTTGAGTGAAAAAATGAAAGGTAAATGGAAAACTTTTCTATTTGTCTTTAGTAACATTTTTAAACTAGGTATAAAGGGATCCGTTGTAATGTCCGAAGTACTCATTTAAAATCACTAAAGCTGCTGCCCGAAATTAGGGAATTTTACCATTTGCTGAAACCGAAATAGTAAAATTAATTTAGGAAAAATACTTGATTGGCTGTTATAATATCACGTGACCAAAATTAAAATTTTTACCAAAATTATAACTGTATTCTAATACCATAATTCTGGCTCTGTAGCGATCTTCCTGGCACGTGTAGCTTCGATTTAAGCCTATGTTCGCTTTGTGTAACGTATATACCATATAAGGAAATTATGCGTCTTTATGCACTGATGTTACACAAAGTGAACATAGGCTTAAAACGAAGCTACACGTGTCAGGAAGATCGTTACGGAGCCAGAATAGAATATAGATAAAATTTTAGCAAATTTATAAAGTCATGTGATTTTATAATAGGCCAATCAGAAGTTTTGGACAATTTCGGGAGTTTCAGAAAGATTTCGGGATTTCGGAATTAGTTTCAGAAACAAAATTCTGGCCGAAATTATTTCAGAATTAGGAAATAATTTTGGGCGGCAGCTTTAAAAATCACGCGTCAAGCACGTCACTGAAAATCTGATCACATGATAAGAATCAACAATAACATCTTATTATTGGTTAATCACGCATGCGGACAGACATATCACATACATTACGATGTGTCTAACCGTTAATGTCCTCCATTATGCTTCTTTGAGTGAAAGGTAAACAGGAGTAAAGATCTGTATTTGCCCATATTCTAAAACCCAGCCTGGTCCAGAAATAATATATGAATATATATGCCAGTCCAGATCTGACCTGGGCCTTAAATATATATTTTATGCCACATACCCATTTTTAGTTCATAATATACCATTGCCCCAAATTAGAATTCTTATAATTATTTAGTATATATAAATGTAAATCATTTTTGTATAGTGATTTTGGCAAATTTTTATGTAGATCATTTTCGTATAGTAATTTTCGGCAAATCAAAGAAATTTAATAATAATAATCATTTATATAAATAGTTGAAACAAAATTCACTAATTATTTGAAAATGTTGATATTTAATATAATAAAAATTGGGAATATTAAAAATATATAATAAAAATTTTGGCAATTTGATAATTTTAACCAACGCGAAACTTAGCGATATAAAATAATGTATTTATTTATAAATAAAAATTTTATATAGTAATTTACTATTAGTAAATACATTTAATAAATATAAAATAAAAAATTATTGTAGTGCACTATGTAATACTAAAATACTATCTACTGTTTCAGGTTTTAAACTTGTATGACGTTCATTAATTGTTTGACCTGCTTTACTAAATTCTCTTTCACTGGATGCACTTGAAGCTGGAATTGAGAGGTAATAAGCACAAAGAATTGCAAGTTTTGGGAACTCAAGTCTGTGTTCCTTCCACCACTTTAATACATTCAGATTTTTATCCTTTGGCACTTTAGATTTTACATATTGATCAACTTCATCTTCATTATTATCATTACTACTTGAGTCATAATATTGGCTGAAGTCTATATTAGTTTCTTTTGATTTTTTACATTTTTTAATTGGCTTTTCTTGAACAGTAGCTGTTGAATCATCTGATTCATCATCTTTATTTGTTATGCTAGCACATTGACTTCTAATTTTATTTTTGACTAATTTAACATCAGATTCTTCTAATATTTTGAGCTGTTTCATTCTAAGGTCAAAAAATACAGCAATTTTATAAATATCTTCAATTTTAATTTTACTTTTCATCTTTTGCTCAACAACATATTTGATATGAGTTAAAATTTCATCATCTAATAGGTCAGCTTTACAATGATTTAATAAAGCTTTATACCATGGAATAATCATACACAATGTTGGATACTTAGATCCTTCCAAAAATTCACTTGCTTCACGAAATTTTCTTAAAAATGTAATTAAATTTTGTAATATATTGAGATCAATATTTTCTATTCTGCTTTCTTCTTCTTTTTCTATCAGAATATTTCTGATTGTTTCAAACTGATTATTTATTGATTCTAATATCACTAATTTACTGTTCCACCTAGTTTCTGACTCTTGTTTGAGTGATTTTTCTAATTTTGAATTTAAAGATGATTGCTTGAAATATGTAACTAAAGATTTGCATTCTTTAAGTGTATTTATTAAAGAGGGATATTTTTCAAAGTTTTTATCTTGAAAAGAGTTTGACAAAACTGTATTAATTCTATAAAATAATTAAAAATTAAAATATATTTTCTTAAATTTTAAATAATTTAACAAAAAAAATGACTTATGAGCAAAACAGGGTATGTGATTTAAAGCTCTAAATGCTGTAACAAAATTAGCACCAGAATCAGTAACAAATGTGAATTTCTTCATTGTAACATCTGGTATAAGGTTGTAACTATTTAAAATACCTAACACTACTTTTTTAATTTGTTCTGCTATATGATTAACATCTGAAAACTTTGAGACTGCCAATGTTTGTTCACATATTTGCCAATTCTCATCAATGTAATGGACAGTAAGAGAAATGTAATTAATTTTCCTATAATCATCAGTCCACATGTCTGTAGTAAATGCTCTGCCAAATAGTTCAAAAACATATTTTAACTTTAAAGTAAAGTCATTTTTAACTATTTCTGCTTTTTTTATTACATTTCTTGAAAGGGTTGTTGGGTGAGGAAATAAATTATCAACTGGTAAATTACCATATGTAGCACCAATATTAATCATCTCCTGTGCAAATTCTCTAAAACCCTGGCCTACAATTATTTCAAATGGTCTTATATCTTTACATACTAAATTAATTAGCTTCTTTGAAGTTACTTCTTTGGCAGCAGTAGGAATTTCTTTTTTTCCCCAAAATGTTGTAATCTTTGGTTGTTTTTCATCAGAAGGACACTTATGACGCTTTAAACTTGAGGTACTTGTTTTATAATCATATTTAAATAATTGTGAGCAATTTTTACACATAGCAAAACCAATAGGTTGTTCTTCTTTATCAATTATTTCTTCAAAATTCAACCAGACATCGCTTTTTCCACTTTTTTTCTGGCATAACAACTCTCCACTCTTTATTTTCAATGTAACTTGTTCAATATTTAAATTTAAATTTGCCATAATGATAGAATTT
This sequence comes from Rhizophagus irregularis, assembly GCF_026210795.1. Lineage (NCBI taxonomy): Eukaryota > Fungi > Glomeromycota > Glomeromycetes > Glomerales > Glomeraceae > Rhizophagus > Rhizophagus irregularis. The sequence continues at coordinate 5,024,839 of NC_089441.1, read as the reverse complement.
TTTCAAGATGGTATAGCATATATGCGTAATCTAAATTTAAAAAAATTCTTTAAAATGATCTACAATACGCACAATAGTTTAATGAATTTCATTCAATAAACACATATTTCACCATCTTACTTTATTTATTAAATCAATAAAACTTTGAATTAGTTAATGAATTTAATCACTATAATAATGAAAAGTAATCTGATTGGTACTTTTTTCTAATTTTTAAAACATATATGCATTATGGCGCAATATGCAGTTTATAAAAAGAAATGATTTTTGTTAATGATGAGCCTAATTAATCATTATAATAGAAGATCAGATTGGTACATAAAAAAAAAAATAATAATTTATTCTTAAATAATATAATTAATAAAAATTTATTTATTATTTTTTTTTTTAATAATAATTTAATAAATAAAAAATTTATTTATCTTTTTTTTTAGCAAATCAACTATTTCTAACCATTATTTTTGCTGATCGTAGTTCGTACTATGATACGCGTTTTTATTTTATTAAAATAAATACAACAAAAATTTAAAGAAACAAACCATTCACAATTATAATTCAATAATAATAAAAACAAAATAAAATACTTATTTATTTATTTATTTATTCTATTTTTTTTAAAAAAATAATGAAATTGTAACACAACATTTAAATTTTTAAAAAACAATACAAGCGAAAAGTTATATCAGAAAAATTTATAAACTATAATATACTGCAATACACTAATAGGAAATAAATTACTATCTAAAATTAAATCAAAAAATGTGTAAAAATAAAATAAAACCATTACATTTAATATTAAATTTATATTTAAATTTTGGCCAGAATTAACAAAATTTTGGCCAGAATTAATAAAAATCTGGGTTGAGAATCTAAACCCGGACCCAGCCCAGAAAATTTATGAAAATCAAATGCTGGCCCATACCCGGCCTGGGTGAATTTTGAAGAAGAATTTGCTGGCTTAAACCTGGATTCGGATTTGGGCTGGGTCCAGGTTTCTGGGTTGTGGGTCCCGTTTGCAGACCTCTAACAGGGGGAGTTGTTTTTCATTTTTTAGTAACTGTTACTTTTTCTTGTAGGGATTGCATTACCAAGACAAACTATACAAACCTCTAAAAAGAAAATGCTAGACAGAATTAAAAAAATTTAGACAATAAGAAAAATGATTAAAGGGCAGAAAAACAGTTAATCGCAAGCAATCCTCTTACTGGACTACTGAGCAAAAAGTAAACAGGGAAGGTGAGTTTTTTTTTTCTACTTTTTTTTTAGTAACGTTTTTCAGTAACATTTTTATGTTACTTTTTTCTTTTTCTTGTAGGGATTGCACGAACTGGACCTTTAGTGAAAGGTAAATGAGGAAATTTTTTTTTTTGTTTTTTTAGTAATATTTTTAACGTTAATTTTTTTCTTTTTCTTGTAGTATTATTGGACGAATCATACAAACCGGTCCTGAATTATTCAGGTAAATTCATGGATCACTCGATTCTACCCAATACGCTAGAGACTTAAAATTGTATTGCTTTTTTATTTCTTTTTAAATTATGGTATTTAGGAGTGAAAATGTGGTTTTATAATATTCTTTTTATTTAATAATTGTATAATTAATATAACAAAACATTATTGATTAGTTTTAAATTTAACCTTATTTTTTAAATACAATCACTTAATTATTTGATTTTTCGCTGAATTTTCTCAATTCCGTTTACTAACTCTAGTATGTAAATTATATATTATTATAATCTACTATATAATAATTGTTTTCCTGTGTGACGGTCACGTTTAGATTACATATTTATATCTGTGTACCCGTAACGTTTAGACTACAATTTATACCTGTGTATCCGTAACGTTTAGACTACGAATTTATACCTGTGCACCCGTAACGTTTCACGTTTATAGAACCGTAATTAGAAATTTTTTTGTTGAATGCATATGCAGGAAATGTTATAGTATTTCTATTTATTATTATAACCAGTAAATCTGAACTAATAAAATTTTATGTTTTTGAGCTAATATGTTATAAATAGTAATAAACAAATACGATAAATGTGTATAGTCCGAAACTGCATATAAAATCACATTTATAGACTTTAGACTACATATATAAAAAACCTGTGTGACCGAAATCAAACCTTTTATTTTAATTTCGAATTGTACTATCACGTAATGTGATGTTTCCCTTTGCTTCCCGGTTAAACTCGCGAATCCATGACAATGAAAAGAATTAAGACGAATTGAAATTCGCGCGCATTTTGAAGGATGATAAATTTGATTTAGTGTTTAAAAAGGTGAATCTTTGAAAGAATATATAATTTAATTGACAACCCAAATATCAACCGAAAATATTTTTATTTTTTGAGTGACTAATATAGAATTAATTTAAATATATAATTAATCATTCTTCCTAAAAGTATTCTAACTTCTAATTAGGTAAACTTTATGATTCCTATTGCACATTCCCATTTTTGGTTTGATCGGATCAAAGTTTCCAATGCTTTCCACACTCCCTCTTTTCCCTTCTTGCCATGATAGATTAAGCTATATTCAAATTCAATTAATGTAATTAATAAAAAATGTTGTAAAATTGAAGTATTGAAATAAACTAATAAAGTTTTCTTGAAAACCGATGAAATTTTTTACCTCCGATGTTTTCCGTGTATGACGAAATTTGTGTTAATGATGATGTTGATGTATGTTCGCGTCCTAATTTTTTTTGTAAAACACGATCCTTTCCAAAATGCGTAACTTATTCAATATCCGCCTAAAGCTAGGATGCCATCTAGACAAGAAGCAAATGAATCTCTTAAACTACGTCAAAAGAGATTAGCTAAAGAGAGACAAGCCCGTTTCAGAAAAAGGCAAAAGATCCATCATGAAAGGATAATGGAAGAACGTCGAAAGAAAGTAGCTAAAGAAAGATTAGCTAAAGAGAGACAAGCCCGTTTGATAAAAAGACAAAACATCAAGAATAACAATTACCCATCTGAAACTCAGATTCCTTCTGGACAAGAAGCATATGAACCATTGGATCTACGTCAAAAGAGGTTAACGAAAGAGAGGAAAGCCCGATCCAGAAAAAGTAATAATAATGAAAGAGAAATATCAGATAAATTAGAATGTATACCACGTCATGACTTAGGACGAATTGATCAGATCTGTGTCCATTGTGGTGCGAAATTTTGGATGGAGGAAAAGAATCATAGTAGCAACCGCACATTTCCAACTTTTTCAATTTGCTGTGCCCATGGCAAAGTTCTTTTGCTGCCTTTGACTGAGCCACCATCGTATTTGCTGAATCTATATACTTCATCTGAATCTGATGCAATCTCATTTCGCAAAAACATTAGGCGCTATAACAATGTTTTGGCTTGCACTTCTTTTGGCACAAATATAGATACATTTCACGGCCAAGGTATTTCTAATTTCCGTATTCATGGCCAGGTTTATCACCGGATTGGACCATTGCTGCCAGAGGAAGGTCACCAGCCAGCATTTGCTCAATTATACATTTATGACTCTGTGCATGAAATTGAAAACCGCCATAACGTTATGCAGGAATTAGATGAGAAAATTCTATTGAATCTGCTAAACATGATGGATGAATGCAACCCTTACATCCAAAATTTTCGTCATGTAAGAGACCTTATCCAGACAAACGTACCTGATGAAATTTTTATGGTTATTTATGCTGATCGAACACAAGATTTACGTCGTTACAATGCCCCTACAGCCTCTGAAGTTGCTGCAATTATGGTTGGTGATGGTCATGAGTTACATACAGCTAATCGTGACATTCTTCTTAAAATGCGTGATGGGAATCTACAAAGAATATCCGAAATTCATCCATCATATGATCCCCTTCATTATGTTCTATTATTTCCAAGAGGTGATGATGGTTGGCATGTGGATGTCCCCCTAATAGGCTCTGTAAACTGAGAAAGAGTAACAGCAATGCAATTTTACTCTTACAGGTTACAGATTAGAGATGGAGATTGGATTCAAAATGCTGGCCGTTTGTATCAGCAATACATTGTTGATCAGTATGCAAAGATTGAGCAGAATCGTTTAAATTACCTTAAACATAATCAAGCCACACTTCGGACTGATTTGTATAATGGTGTTATGGATGCAATACATGCTAATGACAATTCCAATGTTGGTCGTCGTATTATTCTTCCATCCTCATTTGCTGGTGGTCCACGCCAAATGTATCAACTCTATCAGGATGCAATGTTCATTGTGAGCCGCTTTGGAAAACCTGATCTCTTTGTAACTTTCACATGTAACCCCAGATGGCCTGAAATTACAAGAGAACTATTACCTCATCAAAGTGCTGTTGATAGGCCAGATTTAACAGCTCGCGTTTTTCACATGAAATTACAGGAGTTGCTAAAAGATCTATTGCATAACCATTGTCTTGGTAAAGTTATTGCATATATATATGTGATAGAGTTTCAAAAACGTGGTTTGCCTCATGCTCACTTCTTGCTAATACTGGCTCCAGAGAGTAAATTACGATCTACAGAGGATTATAACTCTATTGTTTCTGCTGAAATTCCAAATCCTGTAACATATCCACTTGCTTATGAGACTGTATCAACCATGATGATACATGGTCCATGTGGTGTATTGAATCCAACTGCACCATGTATGAAAGATGGTGTATGTCAAAAACACTACCCCAAGAATTTTTGTGATGAAACTCAAGAAAATAACAATGGATACCCTATTTATCGCAGACGTGATAATGGCCGTATTATTAATACTAAAAATGTGTCTTTAGATAATAGATGGGTTGTACCACATAATGTTAATTTAATTACAAAGTATAATGCTCATATTAATGTGGAAATTTGCAGTTCTATATTATCCATTAAATACCTGTATAAATACGTCTATAAGGGTCATGATCGAGCAACAATAACTCTTTCTCAATCTGATTACAATAATAGTCAAATTTTAAACCAAGCTGAACCAATGGATGAGATCAAGATGTACCTAGATGCAAGATACGTATCAGCTTCAGAAAGCATTTGGAGGATTTTTCACTACAGGATGCATGGTCGTTCTCCAAAGGTACAAAGACTTGCAGTCCATCTTCCAGATCATCAATATGTAACTTTTCAAGATGGTGAAAATCTTCAAAATGTTATAGAACGTGCTAACTCACGTAAAACAACACTAACAGCTTTTTTCCAAGAAAATATGGAAAATCCTGCAGCACGAGCATATACATATATTGAGTTTCCTATTCACTATACTTGGGATTTGTCGCTCCATAAGTGGAAACCCCGTAAAACTTCCACAACTATGATAGGAAGACTTTATATGGTGCAGCCATCAGAGGGAGAAAGATATTATCTTCGCACCTTACTTGCTTATGTCAAAGGTCCGACCAGCTTTAATGACCTGAAAACTGTTAATGGATATACATGTAAAACATTCAAAGAGACTTGCATTTGCCTGTCTCTTCTTCAAGATGATAATGAATGGGATGAATGCTTACTTGAAGCAAGTGCCATACAATCAGGAAGACAATTGCGTCTTCTCTTTGCATCTATCCTTCTTTTTTGTCAACCAGTAAATCCTGAAATATTATGGAATAAACACAAATTAGCTTTATGTGAAGATATTTGCTATCAACATCGTGTCATACTACAACTCAAAAGTGATGATATAACTAATGATATTGAACATGAAGCACTTTATCAGTTGGAAGATTACCTTTTACTTAATGGAAAGTCACTAAAAGATTTTCCAGACATGCCAATTCCTCCATCAAGAACTTTAAATATTGATAATAATAGTGAAGATTTAGATCAGTTAATTCGTGAAGAAAAATCATACAACATCCCACAACTTCAAGATGAAGTCCATCTAAATGTTCCTCTTTTGAATGATGATCAACGCGCAATATATGATGCTGTTCTGCAAGCAATTGCAGATGAAAATGGATGCTTCTTTGTAGATGGTCCAGGCGGTACTGGTAAGACATTTTTATATAACACCTTACTAGCAACTGTTAGATCATCTGGTGAAATTGCTGTAGCAGTAGCATCATCTGGCATTGCCGCCCTTTTGATGATGGGTGGTAGGACTGCACATAGCCGATTCAAGATTCCACTTAATTGAATGAATCTTCAACATGTAGTATTTCGCGAAATAGCAAGGTAGCCAGATTGATTATTCTAGCTAAGCTCTTTATTTGGGATGAGGCCCCCATGATTCATAAATTCGCATTTGAGGCACTTGATCGAACATTTCGTGATGTTACTCAAGTGGACAAACCATTTGGTGGTAAGGTCTTCATATTTGGAGGTGATTTTCGTCAAGTACTCCCAGTTATACCACATGCCTTTCATGCTGAAGTTGTCTCTGCAAGCTTAAGTTGCTCATATTTGTGGAGACACATGAAAGTAATGAAATTGTCAATTAATATGAGGCTTTGCCAAACTGATGATATCCATGAAAACCTAAGACAAAGAAATTTTGCTGAATTTCTTTTGAAAATTGGCAATGGCAAATATCCTGTTATTCCAGATACAGAAAACATAATAGACCTCCCTTCAGATATGGTGATTCCTGAAGAGAAATTATCAGATCTTATTGATTTTGTCTATCCAAACTTAATCGAAAATTTTAGCAATGTGAACTATATGGTTGGCAGAGCTATTTTGACCCCAAAAAATGATGATGTTGAAAATATCTCCTTCCTAATAATGAACCAATTTCCAGGTGAATTTCATGTGTATCCCAGTGCAGACTCCGTGGATTTAACAGATGATAACAACATGGAACAGCCTCAATTATACTCACCAGAATTCTTAAGATCATTGAGAATTCCTGGCCTTCCACCTGGTGAATTAAAATTAAAAGTGGGAGCTCCAATCATGCTCTTGCGAAATCTGAACCCTTCTCAAGGACTTTGCAATGGGACTCGATTAATTTGTCGTGGTCTCTACAGCAAAGTAATCGATGCAGAAATTATGACAGGTCCACATATTGGTAGTCGTGTTTTCATACCACGAATATCATTAACACCTTCGGATACCAATTTACCTTTTATTTTAAAACGTCGCCAGTTTCCAATACGTGTTGCATTTTCCATGACAGTCAACAAGTCACAAGGCCAAACATTAAACCGTGTAGGTCTCTATCTACCACAACCGGTTTTTTCACATGGTCAACTTTATGTTGCCCTTTCAAGAATTACTTCATATCAATGCATTAAGGTTCTTATTAATGGTGACCAGAAATGCCAAACAAAAAATGTCGTCTATAGTGAAATTTTTCAATAAATACTGTTTAAGTGTTAACAAAAGAAAATTTTACACTTTAAATACTTCTATGGCGAAATGTTGTTGAGTAATGCAACATATGACAGCGACTTTATTATAAGATTCGAAAGATTTGATACATTTTGACTCGAATTGCTAAGCCACCTAAATGTTGTACTACTGATCGTTAAAACATTTAACCGTCGTACCGATGACATCACATCTGACGTCGTTGCGGAGCAACGGGTTCAACAGCTAGTTGACAATATAAATAAGTATTTAATATAAATTTTATACAATAAACAAAATAGCTTCTTACATGTAATTTGACAATTTTGTGCAATTTGAGTTTATAAATCCTGATTCATTGATATTTAATCATTTGATTATAGAATAAAATTATATTATTTAAAATAGATGAAACTATGAAACCCTTTTTTTAAGTTAGTAATTTTGTTTTTTGATACGTAATTGTAAAGCAGAATAAAAAAAAGAAAATTTAGCATAAATTCAGATTTACAGTAATTCATTTACATTTTATTTAACTTTTCTATAAAATCCTTTTTTTTGTAACCCAAAAATGCATGATAAAAAACCCACCTTCACATTTATTGCCCTTCGCATCCTTTTTTTGTTTAGATATTCATTCAATAACTACTTCTCCTCGTCTATATGATTGTAATTTTTTTGTGATTTAATTGCAAGTTTTCGCTCCAATACAAGAGGACTTTCCTCATTGTCTATATCATTTAAATTAGTTAACACTAAAGTACATTCATTTCTGGGATAAAATTTAGTTTCCCAATTTTTGTTATTAAAAATCTCTGCTAATTTAGTTGAGGTATTTTCTCCTCCAAAAATACACTTATAAAATCGTGTCTTTTTTGAATAATAATGTATATGACCATTGAAAGTAGGGAAAAATTGGCTTTCACTGCAAGCTACAGTGAAAGATTTCTTTCCAATTCTAGTAAATTTACAGGGTAGTTGGCAATGGATTAAAAAAAATTGAAGTTTTTTTAAAATCGGTAACGGGAAATATTATACTTGTGTATAATTGCTTCATATTGTACTAAACCTCGTTTAGATTTAAAAGTTTTCTTACAAATGAGGCATTGCAGAAAGGAAGCAGTCGGTTGTATAGATGAAATTGGGGGAGTAGAAGTCTGTATAGTAGCCATTATATAGCCAAACGTAAAAGATCATAATATATAAATTTTCGTTAAAAAAAATGCTCTTTTAATAATAAAAATCTGTTATATTACTTGTAATTATTTTATAGGCAAAGTAGATTTTTTTTTATTACGGAAATAGGTTTTTTTACTACGTCAAGTTAAAGCTTTTAACGCAAAACTAGACATTGATCAAATTGATTATCTAATAAAACTAACTTAACCATATGATTAATAATCAGCTGATTTTCTAGTATCACAAAGACTAATTTATTAAGTAAGACTAAATTAACTAAATAAAGCACCCCCATATCAAAAAAAAGGTACTTACACGACTGAAAATTTTTTTTTTAATAAATACTCGTGATAAATACTCTGATGAACACTAATCATTTCTTCTACATAAATTTTTTTACTGATAATCAAATGTAAATTCAAATTTTTTTACTGATAAATTCTATTTTTTAGAAGTACCTATAATCGTCATTATAAGCCATTGATCAAGAGTCTTTTATTATTCATGATGAATTTAAAAAGATGTCAAACTTTCTCAAGTTTTCTCAAAACTTTTCCAAAAAAAAAAATATTTCTTTCTCTAAAATTCATTTTATCACTTTACAGAATTATATTTCCAGCATAAAGTTTTTTTGTTATATTGTAGGTACAAAGGTTGAAAACAGTTTTGAAATTACTAGAAGATCAGATACCTCTATTGCGGAACTTAGGGAATCAATCTATGAGAAGAAAAATCGCGTTTTTAATGGTGATTTTGAAGCTGAAGATCTAATTCCATGGAAGGTTGACATTAAGGATGACGCTGCAAATAGGCAATTGCAGAATAATTGCGATTTGCGGTATTGCAGAACATTGCGAATTTTGAAGTCTAAATATCCGCAAATCTGCAATTCGCAATTGTTCGCAATTCTGCAAATATTCCGCAATTCTAAAGTACCACAATTCAATTGCAGTACAATTGCGGTACTTTACGAAATTGCAGAACATTTGCAGATTTGCAGATTTGCCAATTATAGTCCGCCTGTCCGACACAGATTATCAGATGAATTGCATAGTACAAATCATCTGATGATCTCTTTTTCTTTTTTATTGAAGTTTCTGGACAAAAATTATGACTGAACTTTTTAAAATGGAGTCATGTAGATAAGGAGAAACCGGACAGCAAGTTGTTTTTTTTAATAAATTTTTTTTTTTTGATTTTGTAGAGTTGCCGGACGAAAAGTATGGCCGGACTTTTGAAATTAAGGTAAGAGAAGGACCGGGAAGGATTTTTGTTATTTTTTTTTTAATTTATTTTTTTTTTCATTTTTGTAGTGTTGCTGGATGAAAAGCTCAAGATAAGGGAAGACCGGAAAGGATTTTTGTTATTTTTTTTAATAACTAATTTATTTTTTTTTTGTTTTTGTTAAGTTGCCAGAAGAAAAGCATGACCGGACTTTTAAAATTAAGGTAAGGAAGGACCGGGAAGGGTTTTTGTTGCTTTTTTTTTTAATATTTTCAAACTAATTTATTTTTTTTCATTTTTGTAGAGTTGCCAAACGAAAAGCATGACCAAACTTCTGGAATTGAGGTAAGAGAAAACCGGGAAGGGATTTTGTTACTTTTTTTTAATAAATTTCACTAATTTATTTTTTTTTTCGTTTTTGTAGAGTTGCCAGATGAAAAGTATGACCAGAATTCTGGATTGAGGTAAGGGAGGACCGGAAAATTTTTGTTATTTTTTTTTTGATAAATTTAATTAATTTATTTTTTTTTTTTTTGTAGGGTTTTAATAATTAAAAACACGACCAGAATTTTGAAATTGAGGTAAGGGAGAACTGAAGGAAAAGTTGTTTGTTGCTAATTTTCTTTAAAAAGAAATGTCACTAACATTTCTTTTCTTTTTATAGGGTTGCTGGATGAAAATATATATAGCGGGAAGACTTATTTTAAAAATGGACAAAATTGTCCAGAATTTTTTCTAAGAAATGGCACAGTTATGCAATTTAGAAAAATATCGGTCTATGCTTAAGACGAATGATAAACAAATAAATAAATAAATAAATAAATTTATTATATTGATTTAAAAAACATTTTTATTTATTTATCGTTATAAACGTTTAAAAAATAATTTCTTATTTAAAAACATTAGCCAATCAGAATTGTAGAATTGCGGATTACTAACCGCAATTTGACTCCAAAATCCGCAATATTGTGGATTTGAAAAATCATTTGAGGGCCCATCCTTAGTTGACATTTCTGCTGAAAAGGTAGGTAAACTGAGAACTTTTAAACAACCTCTTGATACGAATGCTGAAAATACCATTATAGAAAAACTTGGTAAGAAGTTAATGCCACTTTATGATCTTAGTAAAATCTTTGAACAGAGTTCAAAACATCCGTATCATTGTGCAACTGCCTGCTGGTAAGTGTCTCCCAATTTTTACCTCTCGAACAAGAATTTGCAGTAACGAAATATCAAGTTTGGTCTGATGTTATTATTTTTTTTTCTATCACACCACATTTGTAGTTTTTTTTTGTGTTTCTTTATAATTAGTAGTACATAAGACTGTTAAAACAGGTAACACATGAATTATTGATTTCATTAAAGCAGAATTTCCCTGTATGATCAGATTTTTAATTGACCTTTAATCACACTAAATATATGGATTGGGTTTTAAAGAAACTAATATTACTAGCGATAATATTAGTAAACCTGATGATAATACAGTCAACTCTCTTTATAGTCACACATTTGGGACAGTCCATATTTGGTGATTATAAAGAGATGTGACTATATAAAAAATTTCTTATATTAGTACATCATAATTCCGGCCAAAAATTAACATAATTTTGGCCAAAATTATACTTAAAACTTTATTGTATCGTAACTCCTCCAATATTAATCGTAGAGAAATGATCTTACTGCCATTCGATTCGTCTTGATGAGACGGTTCTAATGGTATAAAATACATCGAAATCCAATCACTAGATTAATTTCCGAAATTAAAAAATATTAATGGTTTTTGTGTAATAACTCCGTCAATATTGATCATAGAGAGATGAGCTTACCACCATTCGATTCGTCTTGATGAGGCGATTCCAACGAGCTATTAATTGTCTTTTTACAATCACTAGGTACCGAGATATTTAGCAAAATGTTAAATGGCGCAGTAAACGTAAATCAAGGAATATAGTAATGCCGATGCTTAACATTTTGTTGAATAACTCATCAGCCAGTGATCGTAAAAAGATAAAACTATTGTTGCCTGCACATTTAACGGCATTTTTGAATCGACACTTTCCTCTCTCTGTTATATACAAGATTATTTCTCCCCTTCTTAATGACTTCCAAGTCGAATTATATGGTGAAATTTGGCTGTGTCGAAATGTTCTTTTCCATGCTTGGGAAGAGTCGCAGGGTATCTCGGCTGCTTCCAAATTACGTGGCCCATCTACAAATTCTTCTCCTAATACTACTTCTCTACAACAACACAACTCTTCTTTGGCGTCGTCTCGGGATTCCTGGATTTCTTGGATATCCTCTTCTATAATTCGGGGTGGATCTTGGATCTCGCACTTGGATTTTCTGCGCCGCTTAACAGTTCAACCTCTTAGGATTTCTTTCTGGTAACGGACTGGATTTTTGGATGTTGGATAGTTGACTCACACTGGCCTTTGGGTAAAGTTAGGGTATGTGATTCTGTAATAGTTCAGTTTTTCTTTGCTTTAATTTTATTTTAGTTTAGATTTCTTTACTTGTATGAATCGTGAAGCTACTCTTTTTATTTTTTATTAGTTTATTTTCTTATTTTTGTAATATTGTTCGATTATATTTTCGAAGTTCAAAGTATAAATAAAAGATAAAGTCATAAGACTGTTTGTACAGTAAAAGGATAAAACTACCACCATTCGATTCGTCTCAGTGAGACGATTCTAACAAGCTATGGTACATCATTGTACGATTATTAGATGCCAAGTTATTTAATATATTCTTTATATAACTGTGATTATAAACGGTTCTTTTTAATATAAGATTTTTGAGGATAGGTGTGATAGTGACTATAGATAGATTGTGACTATATAGGATAAATTTTAATAATAAAGTGTTTTGAACATTCAACTGGTGTGACTATATAGTAGAATGTGACTATAACGGGAGTGACTATAGAGGGAGTTGACTGTATGCCTTTTATAAAGCATGAAACCGATAAAGTTATTGCAAGAATTATAAGAAATATTAAGAGCCATCTTATAAACTCTAAATTCAAAACAGATTATGACATCCTTGTGAGTGATGGGGCTCCTGGAATAGGTATGTTCTTAATATAATTTTCAAGCTGATTCTGCATGTAGTTATTCATTTATTATTAAATCTTATGCATAGGTAAAACTCGGTATAGAGATGAACTATTCAAACACCTGAAAAATAATCAGGATTGGATTTCTCCTGAGTGGAAAAATAATCATATTGAAGGTCTTTATATAGACTTCAGTAATGACTGCCAACTTGATTCATATGATGATGAACTAATCCCAACAGTTATCATCATCGGCCTGCAAATTGCCTTCATGTTTTACATCAAAGAAAAATATCAAATGATGTTTGAAACTTTTGTAGACTAATCAGAAAATATAGTGTCATTTTCACTATATCTGATGTTTTTGAAAGTATTTATAATCATCTAGACCTCAAATTCAACAATTAACATCTTTTTATATTTCTTTATATTGACGAGTTTCAGGTGGGAATCTAACGCAGTTATGAAAAGGGAAATGGAAGAAAAACTGCTCTTTAAGAAAATGATCAATGGCCTTGCATCGTACATGTTTGGTCCATCCTCCCATATTTTTGTCCAGCCATTTCTTTCTGGAATAGTACCACATGTTGTTATCTCTACAAAAGAATCATCAAAGGTTTCATTTAGATTCGTCAAATGCTCACAATTGTCGCTTAAAGCAATGATTGAAATTACAGATCATTATGCACAAAAGTTTAATGCAGAAAAATTTGACCAGAGTGAGTACAGATGGAAGTTTTGTCAACCATTTATCCAACTTTTGGAAGACACCAGAGGATTGTCTCGTGCACTTCAATACGTCTTTCATGAATGTCTAGGAACTGGGTGCAATGGAAAGGAATTCTTTAAAACAATTGATAAACAGAACTTTGATAACATCTTTCATAATGTCAAAGCCTATTTCCAAGAACACTACAACATACATGAATTCATTCAGAATAATAAAAAACTTGCTTTAGAGCTTCTTTATCACGGTATTGATAGAATTCCTGTTAGCGTTGAGGAATACTTGAATGAAAGTAAGCCAGAATATATGATCAAATACCTTGAGCGTGATGGGCATATCATTCTCAATCCCTGCAATAATGATCCTTCTAAATTTACTATTAATATGTCTTTTTTTTTATCTGTATATACAACGACTACTTGAAAATTGTGAATAAAGAACTTGAAAAGATATTTCAGTTACAACACGATATGTATTGGCAATCGTAAAAGATTTTTGTAGCAATTTATTATGCATTTCGTACAAATCTGCTGATAAAATGTGAAAAGGAATCAGCGCGTTTAAATGAGTTATATAGTGGTGCCTATGGGACTCAATCAACATTGAATATTGAGGTGGAATTGAAGGAACTTTCTGTTTGCTGTGCAAGACAACAATTCCCATGTGTAGAACTAACAGATAAAAAATCAAATTCTATTGATTGGGCGAAGGGTGAGAATGTGATTATCAATGGTACATCTGCTAAATGGACAGATGCATTCATCGTCAAGGAAAAAGTTCAAAACAACAAAAGAAATAAAAGAAACAAAAGAAACAAAAGAAACAAAAGAAACAAAAGAAACAAAAAAACAAAAAAAACAAAAAAAACAAAAAAAACAAAAGAAACAATAGATACAAAAGAAACAATAGAAATAATAAAAAATATATTCTAATTTTTCACTAATGTAAATATTACCTTTCAGGTAAATTCTCATAATGAACACGAAAAGAATCTCTTAGATTCAACTTCTGCACCAAAAAAGGTTCAGGATATTCTTTCCAAATGCCAACACATAATAATTGCTTTTATTATACAACCATTAGAAAACAAAATTTCAAACCCTGATTGCTTCATTATTATGAAAGGCAACTTCAAGGAAAATTTTGGTCCTATATTTGCATCACGTGCTACGTTTTATATGACAAGGGATATTAATCCTAATTTTTCAGACTTTTCATGTATGATAAATCAAATTCCTGGAGTTGGTAGAGTTACTGCTAATGAAATTATTAAAAGTTGACCACATTCAAATAAGGATGATTTTTATAAAAAGTTTAGAAATGTCAAGCGATCTATTGACAAAGAAGACAATAAACTTGAAAAGAAAATCAAATTTAACTTTCAATCATTCAAAATTGAAAAATAAAGAAGTTTGTAATAAGTATTAATTTAGAAATAAAATATTTTATTTTAGCAATAAAAAATTTTTTTAATATATTGAGCAATTCAAAATAAAAATCTTTTATTTTAGCAATAAAAAATTTTTTTTAATATATTGAGTAATTCAAAATAAAAATCTTTTATTTTAGTTGAAATTACTATATATAAAAAATGGAGTAGCGAGTGTTTTAACGTCACTGTCTAACCACTGAAACAAGTTCTTCCTACTACTCCTACATCTAATGCCAATTTACTGGTTAATATTTTATTATATTGCTTCAATAATTATATAAAAGATTTTGACTCCATTCACATATACAGTGAAATTTGATATAATAAGTAAAATCTCAATAATGGCTATATAACAGAACAAATACCAAAATACGTGACGATTTATGATTTAAACCAATAAAATTAGCAGCAAACTCAGATAAGTTTCAATATTTCTAGAATATTTATTATAATAAAAATTTTATTAATAAAAAATATTTTTTGGAATTTTTTCTATATAAGAATTTTTTAGAATAGTCCTTTATATTTAGTAAGATTTATATCATATTTAATTTTCATTAATCCAATAAAGTGTAATAGCTATGTAGAAGTTTATGCATCAGTTATAATTATAAAATTGATTTCAAAAAAAAAAATTATGAAATATTTCCTGTTTTGATTATATAGCTTTGAAAAATACTTTTAGAAATAAATTGTCTTAATAGAAAATTATGAATTTAGAAAATTTTGTAATTATCCATTTAATTAGATAGGTACAATATACGTTTATAAAGTTTTATTTGTAAATATTTCATTATATAAACTTTATAACAAAATTTTCAATATTGCTTGTTACTAATTTTATCAAATGTCAGCCTTTTGGCATTTTGGAGAACAATTTGTTATTTCTGGTAATGCCTCTATTTTATTAATATCCCTAGAGGTTAAATACTTGAGTAAAGTTTGATGAGTCATTTGTATAATTAAATGGTTTGGAGCTCAATCAGCTCAGTTGTCTTAGAAATATAAAATTATGCTGATTTTGAGTTCAATAAAATCACATGACCATAAAACATCCCTAGTAAAATGAATGGTTAAAAAAATTCCGTGTAAATTTTCCCTGAAAAATCGTTCAGGGGAAAATTATCGCATCATTAATAAGTGATATATTATATAGGGCTACGTATTTTCCTGAGATATACGTAAAAAAAAATCACCTTTTTAGATATTACCTCTACAATATACAACTGTCAAGCAGAACCCTGAAATAAGACTACATCGAATTTCGAAAATTTGGATGTGATCAAAATAAAATTTATGATTGACAGGGATTGATTGAAGATTTAAGGATTATAATGCAATTTTGAAGGGCTCATGGATCATGGATTTATTAAAGGATTAGTATAATATATAGGGTATGTATACACTAGTGAATGATGCAAATTTACTCTCATATCTATTCCTTTTATACTTTTAATACTCCTATGAAAATGAATTATCAGCAACAAACCCTAAATTGATAATCTATAATATAAACGGGAAAACGAACGTGATTATGATCAAGTACCCATATTAAAATTAGTATTATATAATTTTGGCAAATAATTGATATATATTTGGTTGCAATTTGCCGTACAACAATTTCGCAATGTTTGACAAGAAACCTGAGTCAAGAACATTTGTCAAAAGAATTACACATAAAAAATTTCATGTTACCAAAAATGGCTCCAATAAATTTATTGTTACAATAGAGTGAAAAAATAGCGCGGTAACACTTTATTTTTCTAAAATTAGTTTTTTTAAAATGCACTCTTTTTTTTACATCTTCATATGGGAAATATTTTATTCTCAAAAATTCTTGGCGTATTCATTACATACTTACATTATAATAATTAAAATTTTAAACTAATAGTTTTAAATTTAAATACTTATTTTCTCAATGATAAAAGCTTAAATATCAAAAAAAAAAAAATATGATCGTTTGATTAGGCTACAAAATTCCAGTTTTAGAAAAAAACAAATATCTCCGGTTTCATTTCGTAACACGGCAATTTTTTTTATCATTCCTGAAATTTTTTTTTTTTATGTAAATCATGACGAAGATCCGCGTTTTTTATCGGAGAAATAGATCATAGCTAATTTTGTTAATTCATACAACATTTAATATTATTATTATTTGATGATTGGATATATAAAAATAAATTTTAAAATTGTTTGTTTATAAAAAAAAATGTATTTGACACACAAGTTTCCTTCTTCTTGGCATTTTTAATGTATCATCGGTAAAATTCCAGTTCCCTTATCATGTGATACAGTAATAATATAAAAAAAAAAAATTTCTTAGTCTTTATTATTTATTATGTTATTATGTTATCTAATAAAGGTATGTAAGGTATGTAACACGAAAATTTCAGAAGTGTTTCTCATAATTCATTCATAATATAAATAAGTTTGCTTGATTTAAATCCCCCCCCTCACCTTTTTTTTTACGTTCATTTTTTTTTTGAAAAATTTTTTTTTCGTTCCGATATTGTTCTTTTTTTAATTTAAAAAAAAAAACTAAATAATTTATAATAATAATAATAATAGTAACGATAATAATAAGAGAACTGAACGTTTTTATTATAGGTCCCAATCACACATATTTTTTTATAAAGATTTTTATTTAAATTTTAAAAACAAGTTTACGAATAAAAAAAAAAAGAAAAAAAAGAAAAAATTACTTTTTTAAAAGTCATGCCTAAACGAATACTTACAACACCACCTTTATATGTAAAAAAACATGAATGGTCTAAAAGACTTAGTGTATACTGTCTTATAATCTTTTTTTTATTAAATGTCACTGGATATTTATATTATTACGATGATATGTCAAATTCTTTATTAATTAATCCTTCAGGGATGTTCACTAAACAATGTGATTATGTAAGTATAAAAAAATTTATTCAGTATTTAATTTATAATTTAGTTATTTTTATATTAAAAAACGTTTTTCTCTTATTTTAGACCGATGTTAAAATTGACCTTGATATAGAATATGATTTACGACCTGAAAACGTCGAACAAATTGAAAGTATTGAAATTGAAACAACTTTGATTGAATCAGAAACAACCACAATAACAACAGAATCAGAAATAGATATAGAAGAAAAGATTGAAATAATTGATGAAGAGATTAATAAAAAATATTGTGGAAAATCAAAATGTGAATTCTTATTCGCTTATTATCAACCTGAACAAGAAACTAAAGCGAATATGCATTTTAGATCATTTGTAAATCTTGCTCAAGCTCTTGGTCGTACAATGGTTTTAACTAATGTTGGAAGTTCTAGAATTAATTCATGTCAAAATTTTACTTTTGGATTTTATTATAATGCTAAAGCTTTACAAGATATGTTTCCTGATGTAAAATTTATTTCTCAAAAAGACTTTCAAAATTGGTTAAAAGAAAGGAGACAAAAACCTAATACTGAACATGCTTATATATTACCTGGTGAATTGGATTATAAAATGGAATTAGTTAAACCTTATCCTGATATACTTAAAACAAAGAATTGTTTAAATAGATTTGATTTTAATTTAGATGATAATACAATATTTAAACAATTTAATACTGGTAAAAATTTTTCAAAGGATCCTGTGAAACATCAACAATTCGCTGATTTTCTTGTTAATAATCTTAAAACTGATGTTGAAATTTTATTAACTTCTCATTTCGTATTTCATCCTTTATTCCCAAATGTTTCATCTCCTATTCCTTATGCAAATCATTATTTTGATGAAGCTGCAAAAATTACAAATAGAATTAAACCTTATGTTGCTATACATTGGAGAATGGAAAGAGCAAATATTAGTATGTTAAATGAATGTTCTGAAGCTTTAGTTAAAAGAATCTCTCAATTAAAAGATTCTCTTGGTATTAAAAATGTTTATATTGCAACTGATTATCCAATTGGTGGTGGTAAAACTCAATCTCAAACATTTCACCTTTTAACTGATGAACATCATAATTCAATGAAATTATTAAATTCTACTTTTAATGTTAATTCTTGGGTATCTTCAAATATTTTCTCTAGTTTAAGAAATGATGAGACAATAGAAAAGGAATTTTTGGGCGCTGGAATGCCTGGAATTGTAGATAAATTGGTTTGTATGGATGCCGATTATTTCTTGGCAACCCCTGAAGGTTGTGGAAGGGCACGAAGTACATATACTACAATGATCATTGATGCGAGGAATGTATCAATGCAACATGGTGAAAGACCTCAATTAAAAAACATTGTTGAGAGGTGGATTCAATATCCCGAGGCTGGAGAAAATTAGAAAAAAAAAACTGTGTAATATAATAAATAATTAAGGGATATTTTAATAATAATTATGTATATTTTGGGATTATTTTTATTTTTTTTAAAAAAAAAAATTAACAAAAAAAAAACAAAAAAAAATTTTTTTTTTATATATTTTACACAAGGAATTAGATTGGTAATGATTTTTTATTTATGCGGTTAAAATATTTTTTATTACTTGTGTACATTTTTTTCTTTCTACCTTTTTTTTTTCTAATAATAATACATGAGTAAAAATTTTGTCAATAATATAATCAATTTTCATATCTGCCATTTTCCCTTGGTAGCAAAATTTTTTTTTTTTTTTTTTTAATGTTAAAACATAATAATAGAAATAAAAATAAATGATTATCATCGAAAAAGAAGCTTAAAAAAAAAAAATTTTCTTTTTTCCTTTAACCAATTATGTTCTAAAAAGAAAAACTTTAAATACAATTATGTTCTCCGAAAACTCCGATATTTGCCATGGACAAATAATGAACCCTTTATTTTATTACTACTACTGTAACATTATTACTACAATGATTTTTTCATTTTTAGCCGTTTTAGTAAATATTATCCATATTTGGTAAGATCGAATTTAATCCTCCTTTTTTAGAAATATATAATAAAATAATAATGATATTTAAATGATATGAATGATATGAGAATGTGATGTAATAATATGACTTTTGAACCAATCTAAGATGATTTGTAATTCAGTGATATTAATAATCATCACTCTTTTTAAGTCTCGGGTATAAACATAAATTTTCAATCAAATCGCGTGTCAGAAAAAAAAATCAAAACTTTATCAGTCTATCAAATCATTTCGTGCATATTTATTTTTTTACTGTTGCTTTTTTTTACTCCTGAAATTATAAAAAAAAAAAATTCTTTATCTTGATCGAATTTTTTACCGGTTTTATTCGGATCATTTTAAAATTCTGAATTCTTCTGGATAAACTCGTATTTAGTAATTTAAAAAATTTCTTTTTAGTGACGGATCATTCATTTACCCGATTTTAGTTAATTCGCTCACAATTTCGCCTCGATTATAATAGATTCATTCCTTCAATGGTTAATTACAGTGGTTGAAAAGTATATTGTTTGAATGAAGGCAAATCTTTCATTTTATCAATGATATTTTCCTAATCATGATAAGGATCGGATTATCATTTATCCGATTCTATTAAATTTCATTCATTCAATGCATTTAGATAGTTATCAGTTTCTCACTTCGAATCAAGTTTGGGTTACACGAAAATTCGGTTCAATGTCGTGATTTGATATGGCGTAATGAAAAATAGTCTTGCATTGATGTTTTACCAAAAAAAAAAAAAGGTAAATATTGTTTAATTAAGGTTCATGAATCACAGTGTAATATCGTAAGAGATATTTTAATTTGAAATTGGAAAATCCGTAATAAATAATCAAAACAAACACAGATAACTAATCTCCTAAAAATATGTAGATTAATTTTGGTTTTTTCCGTGTTACGAGCGGTCTTTGCTATTAAATCTAAATTCAATTCAAAAATGACGAACTAACTAAAGGTAGCTAAAGTTTATTCTTATAAATACTTTTATGCAATTTGTATAATTGGAAATTTCTATTAGTAATTATTATAAAGTATCGGTTATTATTAATGCCGTTGGAATTTTAATCATCCATTATCCATCCATAATATATTGTATATATTCTCTTATAGATCAAATCTTTATCCTCATTTCATGTGATAATTGACATATGTATTATTAATATACAGTCAAGTAGGGGTTCGTGGGTTGATCAGGCCTTTGGTTATGAGAAATTCCTTTTAACATCATAAAATAGGAAATCAAGTACATTTGTAATTGCAGTATTAGATAACAAACATGGCATGATATCCGTTATCTGTTCAATGACTTTATTAGAATCAATTCCTTCCAATTTCAATTCTTCTAATATTCCAGAAATATGTTATACTATATATACATTTAATAATTATTGAAGTCTAAATATTCCAATGAATATCATTGGGTAAATTATTCGTCTTGCAATAGTAATAAATTTTCCTTCTTTGCAAATCGTTAAAAAAAAAAATTCTATAAAGAAAATTTGTTATAAAAAAGATTCGTTATAAAGAAGATTTATTATAAAAATGATTCGTTATAAAGAAGATTTATTATAAAAATGATTCGTTATAAAGAAGATTTATTAGAAAAAGGATTCGTTAAGAATATTTATTATAAAAAAAGGTTCGTTAAGAATATTTATTATAAAAAAGATTCGCTAAGAAGATTCTTTATAAAGGAAATTTGAGTCATTTATATTCTTTAGTTAATAAAATTCGTTATTACAGATATAAATCGTGATACCAATTATATCGCTGATTTTGGATTAGTTAAATGAATTCTGGATCTTTGAAAATCTTTTTGTAAGCGTTTTAAGCGTACTTACGGACCAATAACCTGGAATTATAGTCTTTTTTTAAGCATGACATCATCCTAGTTTACGGGAAATACAATTTAAGTTAATCTATGGCTGAAGGTTGATCATTGTTGATCATGTGAAATTTGTGCTAACAATTATGAGGTAAAAAAAAAACATTTAGAAAACTAAAATTAGTTATACTTCGAACTCTTATTCTTTCCGTTCACTATTTGTAATCTTAAATTTGAATGGATTCTAAAAATCTGTTAAATTCTTGCAGAGTCCAAAAAAATTAAATATGGATAAATTCGATTTTTTTGGTTCGATTTCTTCTGATTTACCCATTTCGGTTATTCCTGGTATGACTTCTACAAAAAAATCATCAATGATACAGCTGTCAGAAAAATCACAACAAACAACTTTACCACCAGATCTGCTGATAAGAATTCTTAAATATCTTCCAATTGCTTCATTACCTAATTTTGCAAGAGCATGTAGACGTTTTAAGGTTTTGGTATATGATGACGAGTTATGGGAGCAGCGTTTAAAAACATTAGGAGTATGGAAAGATTATGAAAATGGTGATATTATGAATGCTCCTGTAGAACCATTATATGTTAATGCAAAACATACTGTAAAAGGAAAAGACAATAATAAATTTAATCAAGATTCAAAATTTTCCGAATTTGATCCTTTTGCTTCACCTCCATCTTCTCCAACAACACCTAATAATACTGGAAATTTATTAGATTTTGCAATAACAACTGCAAATTCTTTAATTCCTGGTCTTCCTCTTGATTCATTTTCACAAAAATCTCGTGCTGCATCTACTGGTTTTGCGAGATCTTCATTTAAAAATATCTTTTTAGAATTATTACCATATTATTTAGATTTTAGGCATAGAAGGAAGGATAGTAGATTATTTAAAGAATATAATGATCCATCAGATCAATCAAAAATGTTGGCAAGATTATTAAGTTTTGGAAAATTAAATATAACGTTAGATTCTGAACAAGTAAGTTCGTTGAATAATATTAGATATATTTCACATAATTTAATTGATTTTTTATTTATTATATATTTAGATTAATAATGCACTTGAAACTACCATCGAATATTTTGAAAATTCAGCGTTACACCATTTTGAATTAGCATATAACGTTCAAAATATTTCAGAGATGCAGGTTTATTAAATTAGATTGTTTTAATTTAGTATGTTGTTAATAATAATATTATAGAATTGTTTTTTAAAATTTTATTTATTTTTGAATTAAAAAGAAATGGGCAACTATTCTTTTAAATTTGAATGGAGGTTCGGCATGTATACAGGTCTTCATACAAAAGAATTCTATTTTCTTTGATCATCTTTATGATCCAATGGATAATTTTACGTAAGTTTTTCAATGAGGTTTTTTAATTCATTTTATAATTCATTATTTATATTATATAATTAATCATTTTTATCCTTTAATTAGATGTTTAACAATTTCTAATATCGGTGAATTAAATTATATGCAAATGACAGAATTTTTTAATTATGTTGAAGAAGAAATGAATAAGCAAGCTTCCTTGATTAGTCAAATATTTCCTCAAGATGCCGACGTATTTTATACTTTTGTTGAGCGTGTTGTTGAGGATGTTGTAAGTTAAATTATTAAATTAAATTAATATTTGGAAATTCAACAAAATAATTCAATTAAGATTTTTTTTAATAGATTATAGAGTACATAACAATACTTTTGGAAGAATCTTGTAGGAGAGATATTAGCTTGTATTTGAAAACAGTTGTAGCAACTCATCAACGTTGCATACATGTCGCAAAAGTTCTTTGGAAAGATGCTAAACCTGGATTAACAAAGATAAGAGCGGAAGACCTTATATATCAAATGTTCGAACCTTTTATGGATAAATATTTAAAAGAAGAATTGAATTATGTTAAGACGCGGAGCGAAGATGAAATCGAAAAATGGAATCAAAAGGTGACATGTTAGGTCACCTTTTTTTGCATAAAATAAATTGTGTTGAATTAGAATTAACGATAATAATTTGGTCATTATAACTTTTCAACAGTTGATAAATAAATCGATGGAAGCGCAACAGGATATTCTTAATAATGCCAACCGAGAGATTTACAAACGTAATTATCTTACCTCTTTTCGGAAAATACTCAAGCTTCCAACAGTACGTTCACGTCATTCTTCACCAGTGCAATCATCATCATCAAATATTTCTCGTAATAAACGAAATAGTGCTTCGAGCATCACTAGTTCCAATCCTACCTTAAATCTAACAGACCTTCAATCAGCTTTATCGAATGCTAAATTGGATAAGATGCAGCAAATGCTTAGTTTGGAGACAGCTTTACAAATGGTTCACGTAAACAAAGATTCATTACGTAGAGTATCTTCCTTTACTGGATATCCTGATAAGATGGGATATAGAATGTAATCATTTTTATAAATTTATTTTATGATTGTTTTATAATATTTTCTGACGTTAAAAGTTGAAATATTTTTTTTTTAAAAAAAAAACATATTATAGTAAAGAAACTTTGGAATCAATATTCATTACTCTTCTTCAAACATTAGGACCGTTACATATTAAACCAGCATTTAATACGTAAGTTTTGATTAATGTAATATTGATAAAATTTGAATGTTTTTATTTCAATTTACACACATTCTAAATTTTAGTGCCATAAAACGTCTCGGTGATTTTAAATCAGATAAATCAGATTCAGAATCCACATCATCTGACCTTGCGCCTTTGGTAGGATTCTTTGAATTGGTTCATATTGCTGATTTAATCCAACAAATGGTGCAAGTATATTATGACGAAGAAATGGTAATTATCTCATTTTTTTTTGTGTAGCTATATTTTTGTGTAGCTATATTAACATAATATTATCTTATCCATCTCTTAGAATAAATTTATAGATAAAACGGATTTTTTGAATAATTGTAATAAGGAAAAAAAAGTCTTTGAAAAGATTCTTGATGAGAGTGTTGCTGCCGGATTAAACAAAGGAATTCAGGTATATAATATTATACTTAATTATCCAATGTATTAAAAATTTTTTTTTTTTAAAAAAGAATTTATATTATTGAATTTTATTAGGTTTTAATAGATCACGTTGAATTTATTCTTGCCACGGAACAAAAACCGGAAGAGTTTAAACCAGCAAATGATGATTCATTTGATTTACAACCAACGAAGGTAAAATATTTATATTTATTAAAATTTTGTTTTAATGTTCTGTTTATGATTTTTTGTTAATAAGAAATTCATTTATTTCATTATAAATTAAGGCATGTATCGATGCTGTCGAGTGTCTATCTAACCATACTAAATTAGTTATCGGTTGTTCGGATAAACATACTTTGGATGTGTTTTTTCAAGAAATTGGTCTTCGGTTTTTTGGGTAAATATGCGAATTTTTATCATCTTAAATACATGAGCTATTACCATTTTAACGATTTTTTCTTTTCTTACCTATTTTTTTTTTTAAGAACTTTAACAAAGCATATTAAAAAATTTACAGTGAGCTTAAGTGGTGGATTTCAAGTCATTAGGTAAGAGTTCATATAAAATTATGAATTAAATAACAAAAAATTTAACATTTTTTTTTTTTTACCTTATTTTATAAAAGTGATCTGAATCATTATTGTTCATTTATTATTTCACTACGGCAACCAAATATTACACCATACTTTATCGCACTCAAAGAACTTGGAAATATTTATATTATATCAAATGCACGTGATATAGGGTCATTTGTAAGGGAAGCAGACAGATTTAATGGTGTTTTACATGCTGAAGATGTATATGAATTTTGTCAAAAACGTGAGGATTGGATGATAATTAAAAAAGAAGTAGACAAAGAATTATATGGATTAAAAGCGGAAGATTGTACGATTATGTAAATTATAATGAATATTTTTAAAATATTTGTATCAAGTGATGTAAGTCACGCGAACTTAATTATTAATATCAAATGTACATTTTAGTATTGTAAATTTTATGATAGTTTGTATTTAATGTTGCATTTGTTTTTTTATTAACCGGGTTTCCATATGGAAACTAATGCGAGCCATTTCCTTTACTTATGGTTACACCATATAAAAAAAAAAAAGACTTTAATATTAAGGTTTTAATGTTTATTTAACTTAAAATAAGTTCTATCTATATTCTATCTAAAATAAAATGTAATTATTGTAATCAATGATTCATTTCAATACCACTTTTTCATTGAAAAAGATAAGTTATCTGGTTAACCTCCCTATGCTTAAAATCCCAAAAAATTAATTATTATTTCTTAGCTCATTTCGTTCATGAATGATTTCTTCAATAGTTATATTCCTATCACTATAAATATACGCAATAAATTTACCAGCCACATCTTTTTCCCATGTACAAAATACTATAACGTAACCTTGATCACTTGAAGGAAGAGATATATCTTCTGTACAAACACCCTGGATAAAACCGGCATAAGCAAAATCTCCTGAATTAGCTAATTCTCTACCAAGTAAGTTATTTGGACGTTTCTCAAATACTTTAATATGCGTCGGTGTAGGGTTCATTTCTGGTGTTTGAAGCCTAATTCTATTAAAAAAAAAATTCATTATTTCTTTATCATATTGTTGGAAAAAAAAGAGAATCATAAATAACTTACTTAATAGTAGTCATTTCAGAAATTTTAAGATGATAACTTGGGTTTAAATAAAAATCATGTTGATACCCCATAGCATTAAATCCCTTAATCCTATTTTAATAAAAAAAAAAAATTATATATATTTTTAACAATGTTATAAAACGACATTAAATGCAAATAGTTTTAATTACCATTGTCCTTGAATTACTTTCTTGAACATTCCCTAAAAAAAAGTATTGTTGAAAATAAGCTCTATATAATTAAATTCATTGTCTCATAAATTAACTTACAGCTCCTTCAAGCGGTATGCTAGTGACATTAAATGTAACATTTGATGCTACAGTTAATGTAAATTCTCCAATAAGGCCAGGTTCATATGTTGATACAATAATAGTATAATCACCAGCTATACAAAAAATTTTTAGGTTAACAATAATTATTCCCAACAGCGGTAATAATAACTATATTCAATATCACATACGTTTTATGTCATCCTTTTCGCAATAACAAAACCCATTTCGATAACCGCTAGATTTCATCAAAATATCCTTGGTAGTTAAACTATATTAGAATGAAAAAAAACATAGATAAATAAAAAATATATGTATTTTGTAGATTATCATGGTTTCATCATACCTAGCAATTCTCTTTCCATTGCTCCATATCATCCTAACATCCATTGCAAACTTTTTAGGACCTTCCAACATTAATAACACTCGAGGTTTATCCGATGGTGAATTAGATACCGGCGGTGATATTGAAACACGATACTCTGGGTTGTTTAAATAAGTTATATTACTTGGATTTCCACCAGCTGTTTGATTTGTCCATTTGCCAGAAATCTAAAAAGAAGAAATTTTTTTTTTTTAAAAAAAAAGCATAAATAAATCGTGTGACATTAATACAGCGCATTAATACGAACATGTTTCACGTTTTGATATTTCTTTGAAATTTCCGATAATGTTGCTGGTGATATACTATAACATTTCAAAGTAAAATCTAAAGTTTTGAATCGATTGATTTGAGCAACAACAATGGTATAGCGAGTTATACCAGTTGGCGCATCGAACCTAACCTTTTTGGTTAAAAGAAAATTTTTTTAAATTTTTTTTTAAAAAAATTAGAATAAATACAATATATATATATATTTTTTTTTACATACCAGTATATGAGGGCTATTTACATATGCTCCCTAAGTTTTAAAGAATTTAAAATGAATCAAATAACATTTATAACTATTTTTAATTTTATGATAATAAAAATACCTTCTTCCAAGGAGTTTTGTCGGAATAAATTTTTTCTCCATTTGTATCATTATAAACATGTAACGTGATGAAATCCTCATTTTCTTCTTCTGTAACAGTGATATGTTTAGATAACAAAAGATAAACCTCAGATGGTTGTTCACTCTCATTATTTATTTCCAAACAAAATTGTGGATTATATGCTAAAAATAAACATCACATTATTTTTGACTGAATATGTAAAAAATTATGTACTATATTAATAAATTACCTAAATTCACGGTGTCTTTTCGTAATCCAACATTTATAGGCCATGTTCTAATTAATTAATAAGGAATTAAAATTATAAAAATAATAAAAAGAAAATAGTAATATTTTTATAAAACTCACGAATGCTTTGTAACAACATAGCGAAAACGTTCTGGATTCCAATTCATATGAATTGAGTAAAAATATTCACATACAGAATCAAAATCAATCCAAAATATTCCTATAATAAATGTTAAGAATATATATTAAATAATTGTACCATTAAAATTTTAATTATTTAACTTAGATTTACCATCGTCAACATTAGATGCTCTCTCTATATCATAATCTAATGCTTTCATTAATTCAGGTGTCCAATTAACGCGATCTAAATGACTAAATGGTCCTGTCCATCTTTTATGACTCCATGGATTTTTAACCTTTTTTTTTTAAGAGAAAAGATATTTTGAATCAAGAAGAAACCCGGGAATGTCTAATGCTAATTCTTACCAGTAATAAACGGATATCGTTAAACTCACGTATATCTGTAAAATGTAAAGAATTAATAAGAAAAAAAAACTGTTAAAAATAATCATATAAATTACCTAAAACGGCATATGCATGAGTAGGAACCAATCCTTTAGTATCGCTTAAGTGACCGGTGGCAATAGTAATAAGTGCATGTTGGTCCGGATTCTTGTCTAAATTAAAAGATAAGTATGAACAACAGATAACTTTAATTATTGGAATTCATCTTGTTATCTTTTACCATCTTTTGGTTGACTATTCAACATCCGTTTCCACATAGTTTCTTTTTCGAAATATTTGCTAAATAAAAAAATTCGAAAGAGGTGTCAAAGAAGGATAACATCCTGACGAATAATGTAATAAAACGATATTCTTACTCTATAAAAATTTGTTCTGGAATCCATCCAGTAAGTATACTAAAAGCAACTCTAGAATTAATATTAGTGCTCATTAATTTTTTATTATCCTTGCAAAATTATTAGACTTACTAGAGATCAATTCCCGAGTTTCTAAATAAACCAAAAATTAATTTCAAACTTTCATGTGATAAATAGATTCAAATGATAATCATATTATTACTTACGATCCAGGAAAATTATAACCTCCCATCAATTTCAAATACTAAATAAATAAATAAACAACAAACAAATAAACAAACAAATAAATAAATAACAAATAAAATAATAATTGAATGAATAAATCAACATTGAATAATGAACCAAATAACTTACAGCCTTTTCTATTATGCTTGGCCATAATTCATTTTTATTTGTTGAAAACGTACACATCAAAGTTCCATCGCGAGAAAATGGAAGAAAGTCATCGATAACTTAAAATTTTTAACGTTTGATGTCAAAATAGATAGTTAAATTACGATTTGCTACCTGACTTTACTCACCAACCTTAAATTAATAAAAATAGGTATATAAGGATAAATAATAAAATAAATTACAAAGGATATCTTGTGAAATCATAAAATAATAGGGACCTACTTTTCTCGGAGCTCCATTAAATATTAATTTAATGACATATTTTCCGCTTGGATTATAATATGGATGGCCATATTTATTTTTGGGAAAAATACATCTTGTAATTAACTATATAAAAAAAACGAGTTTAAATATTTGTCGATTTGCCTGATATATATTATTTAATTACAAACAAACCTGCTTGTTACCGTATCGTTTCTGATATGCTGCGCTTACACATAACGATGCTACAAAGGAACAATCGGTTACAACATCCTACAACCAAATATACCAAAATATTGAGTAATTTAAAACTTCATAATAAATATATTATTTTATATAAACCTCCAATAAACTTACTTGTTTGATAGCAGTACTTGAAACCATTTTAAATAATTCAGGTTCATTCATTATTTCTGATGGACGCCTCCATGAATCAAATTTTTCTCTTTGCGCTATCGATAATTCCAAAACATCATTATCTCTATATTAAGGTAATATAGCACGAATCATTCAATAGAAATTTTTTTTAAGAAACAAAGCTTATTTCTAAACAGAATTCTTATTCTCCTTGATTGGTTAAAACATACACAAATGGGCGTTCAAATTCAAATTGTTCATTTAATTCTTCTGGCTCTTCTGGCCATTGAGGAAAATTTTTTCCGTTTATTATTGAATTTTTTTTAAGAATTGCATCTTCTATGCTCGAAAGCTTATAGATTAGAGAAGCATTCTCTGCACCGGGATTAGACGATCTTACCTCTATTCACAATTAAATATTATAAATAATAAGAATTAATACAAAAAAAAAGAAATTTATATAATATCTTACGTAATGAAGACATGGTCGTTGGTAATCCTTTCAAATCTTCAGCCCTTTCAAATATTTTATTCATAAATTTAACCAATTCTGATTTATCCCTTGTTTCTATTTATAGATTATAATTAATATTACTATTTAATAGAAATAAAATTTTATATGAATAATATATATAACCTTCCATAGCCGCCTTCATTAATATTTCTAATAAGCATTTATACAATTCTAAAACTTCTTGATTATTTTTTTGTTCATATTGTAATGAAATTTGATCCAATTTATGCTAAATAAAATTATTTTTAATATATTAAACCGAATATTATTAAGAATTTAGGGAATATTAAAAGGGAATATAAAACCTTGGCCTGAACCATTAATTTATCGTAAGTTGTTAATTTTTTTAATACAGAGACTCGTATATTATATTCTTGATATTTTTCACGAATCTTGTTTCCCTTAATTTGATTTGTTTCAACTTAAAAAAAAATTCATAATTAAATAGTAAGTAAACCTAATTTCAGCCAAAAATATAAAACAATTTTGACCCCTCACGTTGCAAAATAGATTCAAAAATCTATTCAATAATTTTAAAAATTTAAGTTAATAATTTTGAAAACCATATAAGAAGAAAAAAAAATTTAAAAAGTACCTTTTTAACTTCCAAATAAGATTTTATAGCAGCTTCAACATTGCCAATATCATCCTCTTTAACTGCATTATTTGCAACTTGTAAAGCTTTTTGGTAAAGCAAGTTAAGTTGATTATTTGCATTTTGATAATTAACACTCATTTTTATTCGAAAAAAAAATTGAAATTTTTATATGCCATATTTATACCAGCAACCTATATCACATGATTCAATTCAAATTTAGCTATCACTGATGGTATGACAAATAATATCTACAATTTCTTAAATAATGGAAAACAGCTCATCAAAAGTTGCATATATCGCAAAAGTTCTTTGGGAAAGATGCTAAATTTGGATTAACTAAGATAAGAGCGGAAAAGGCCTATATTTCAAATGGTCGAATCTATTATAGGTAAATATTATAAAAGAAGGATTAAATTATGTTAAGATGTAGGGCGGAAAAAAAATCGGAAAATGGGATCAAAAAGTGACATGTTATTTATTAGGTTACACTTTTTTTTCATAATATGAATTGCTTGTGTCAATTGTGCTGAATTCTTAGAATTAATGATATTCATTTAATAATTGTAACTTTTCAACAATTGATAAATAAATTGATGGAGTTGCAACATGATATAGGATATTTTTAACAATACCAACCAAGTGATTTATTATTTCACTTCTTTTCGGAAAACACTCAATCACGTAGATGCAATAATATTTTAACGTAATGCTGCGAACATTGATAGTTCCAATTCTATAGTAAACTAACTGATCTTCAATCTGTTTCATTGTATGCTAATCGAGATTCACGTGAACTATTATTAGATATAAAATTTTAAACCTTTTATCTTACTTTCCAGATTCATAGTTAAATGGTTCTTTCTGAATCAAAGGTTCGTTGTTGTTATTGTCATTATCAAATTCAACATAGTATTTTAAAAAGAGTGGGACATCTATGAGATGTACAAGATAATGTTTTGTTAAAATACATACTTGAAATTTAGCTGAAATCACTCACTGAAATGTTTTGTGACACTAAAATTTAGAATGTGTGTAAGCTGCATTTAAATTTTATCTTAACAGTTAATTAAAACTTACTAGGCGCTGATTTTAATATGTAATGTTACTAATGTTTTAAGATGAGTAATAATAGTTTCAGTTTTTAACACTAAAAAACTATAAATCATTGATAAAAATAATTATTTCCCTCTTATCAGAATATCCGAAAAGAAAGATTTATATTATTAATTCGTGATTCATGAGTCAACTTATATAATTTGGAGATAAGTGCACATATATTTTTACAATAATTTGACTTCTATAAGACATGAAATTACCTGCATCAATGTTGTAGTTTCTTGTAGTCGATTTTAGGCTAAAAATTCCAGTTAAATACTTGAACTCAAATTAGAAATTAGAATAGAAATTTTAGTAGCATTTACAGTTCCAATTACAAATAAATGCTCTCTGGATTGATTTATAGAAAATTCCTTTGCAAAAGGTGGTAAATTATGTGAACAATTTCTAAAAAAATCATGATCGCTAATTAGTTCAAAACCTTTTTACAAAATGTGGAAATTTTATTTTATTGAAATACTATTTTGGAAAATGTTAAATTAGACAATGCAATATTATTTCTATGCAGATCAATAAAAATGGATTTGAAAGAAGATCGCTACAATAAATAACTTGCATTTTTTTTCTAAAAAAAAAATTTTAAGATTGTTTGTAAAATGATAAATTTGTCATACATGCACGGTAAATTTACGTGAATAAAACTTTACTCAATTAATCATATGATGTTACCTTTTTATAATGTTCTTTTATAAGATAAAATGATATTTTTTTAGCAAACAAGTAAAAAGTTCATAATTCGTTCGATTCACGTAAATAACCCAATATTCAGTATATAAACCCTCCAAATTGAATTATTTCATTTCAACGAACAAATTCTAATAATCTCATTAATTGATTTAATACCGGCTCATAAATTATTAATAAAATCAGTTTCAAACGAAAAAAAATGAATTTCTCTTTTATGTTTTTTATTGCTGTTTTGGCATTGTTTGCCAACTTAACATTGGCATTGCCTGGTCAAAGTAAGTTTTTATTGGTGAGTGATCATAAATTTATAATTTCTCACATGTAATTTACTATTTAAATCAAAATAGATCCGCCAATCAAAAAACCAACTCCAACTCCAACTCCCACTCCTACTCCTACTCCTTCTTCTACTTCTGCTCCTACTCGTACTTCAATATGCGGTAGACCTTGTGTAGGTCGTGCATGTCGTTATAATCGAACTCTTTACCGTTGTTATCGAGAATTCAATTAATTTTAGCATTTCTTTTAATTCTTTATTAATGAATATTATTAATGATATATCTTACATAGACACGTAATAATTTTTTTGATATGTATCAGCATTAACAGTTAACTAGCTGCTAAAAATATTACATTATTTAATCTGTTAACAATTTAAATTAAATAAAATGCGACCTTTTTTTATTTATTTTTAAATTTGATGTTGATTATTATTATTATGATTTCATTATAAAACTTTTCGCTTAACAGTCATATTAAGTGCAAATCAAAATTCTCTATTTTATGGCGTCATTACCTTCATTACATTGGCCAATCAAATTATGATGTAACTTGTTCCAAGATTTCATAATACATGAAAATATTTACAGTATATGATATGAATATTTAATTAATAAATGCTTAATTGAGTTGGCATTTTGAAATACAATTGTAATGGCATTTTAAGGTTCAATGCGTTGTTTCTTTTGTAACACATTCACATTTAATAATTCGCGCCAAGACATGGAGAAAAATATTAAATTTGAAAACTTTTCCAAAATAAGAAAAACAATTTTTATCAGATATATTATTTTAGAAAAAAAAGCTTTATTTAGGCACTGTACTACTAAATTTTAATACCGTTATTAAATTTATATTACACGATTTCTTAAAAAAATAATCACGCTCATTATATTCATTATATTCATTACCTCTCCTCCTGAACTTTTCCGTATGCAACTCAAAAATTTAATTTTAAGTTGCATCGTTGTATTTTTAATTAATAGGGAAGATGCACTATTCAAGAAAATAGTATTTATTATTTATTATTTATTAGAGACGCGTTGCATCTGATCAGTGGCATAATTTTAGAAGGTGATCGTGACACACAATAACAATGCAAACTATTCTAATTATTTGTTATTGTAAATGCAAATAAATTATTACAAAATAATCGATCCGAAATTAAGCCGACTTTTATTATGTAAACATGTAAAATGCTAAATCTGGAATTCAGGAGATTATAGAAACCAATCTTTTTGTTCAAGGTCTCGCGCACCATGATGTATCGCATCTTTATTTACAAAGTACCAACTCCAAGCCTTTTCAAAGAAATATTATAATAAGTCAAAATCAAATATTCTATTTAAAACCCTTCTTTAAATCTTTTACTCATTTCTCTTTAAATCTTTCGATTAAAAAAAATTCATTTTATTTGTTAATTTCATAAAAAATTTTTACAATTCTTTATCCTTTCATTCGAAATGAAGTTCTCCGCTACCTTCTTCTTAGTAATCTTCTTGATCTTCCTAATCAATTTAGAAACTACTACTTCAGCCGTTTGCTATTGTCGTAAGTTAATATAAAAATGATACTATAAATTTATTCATTGAATTTATCTGTAATTTTCTTTCATTTAGCTCAAAGATGTAGATTCGTCGAAAAACGATATCCTGTTAATCAACGAAAACGTGCAACAGTTCCTATAACCTGTAATTGCAGTAAGTTTCATATTTATATATATGATAAATAATTCAATTAATTCATTCATTACCTCTTAGAACAAAAAGTATTTAATCGAATCTAAAAAATTTTGTAGATCCAAACTGTTAATTAATGTGGCTGTTAGCTAATCGTTGGTTTATTAATAGATTAATCATTATGAATCATTATGTATTTCTTGCTAATACTATATTCTGTTATATTATAAATAAAAAGCAATTTTGATTTAATATTTTCTCATTATTATATTGTACCAGAATTGTATACGATTATATGTGAATACTTTCAAAGTAAGTTGGATTAATTTCAATCCAAATAATCTCAAGGAAATTGTGTATAATATTGGTGAAAAAAAGTCCTATTTCAAGTATATTCTATATATATACTAACCAGTCTGAACAAATTAACAATCCTTTTATATAATAGACAATTTTAACAAAGAATATGTAGTATTAACATTTATCATAAACATTTGATAATTCTTTTTTTTTTTTATTTCGATTCAAAATTAGCAGATAGATCTTAGAGAATTTCTTGTTTTTCGAAGTTTTCGAAATTTCCTTTATAGATTATCAAATATTTAGGCAAGACATTCTAAAAAATATACATATAATGTTTAATAAGAATTAAAGAATTATAAAATATCAAATGTGAACTTTAATATTACTTCTTCATATTCAGTTATGATTGATTTTAAGTAATGCTTTCCAAATATGACGCTCACGACAAACATGGCTCTAAATCCATCATCATGTGGTTTCAGAGGACCCGTGTATTTCTGTACATAAGAAGCTCTAGGACTAAACCAAAGATATTCTAACCACAATAATGAAAAAAGGGCAAGTTAGATAAGAATTTAATAGCATAACAGATAATAATTATTCATAATTATAATTTAGAAAACACACGTCCGGCAAAATTCGGTTTTGCCATTTTCAACAAATTTCCAAATTTAAGAATTCCGCAAACACCTCAAAAATAATTTATCAGTGGTCAAGTAATCAAGAAAAAGAAAAAGAAAAAAAAAGAGAAAAGAAAAAGTTAGTAGACACCTATTTTTTTTTTAAAAAAAAAAGATAAAGATAGATGAATTATTACCACATTGAGTATTATCACATAATTTATTCGAATACTTCAATTCCCAAACATTACAAGCATGTCTTGTACCATGAAATAATTCATAGGTATCTGGTTTTTTCCATGCCCACCTTATGGCATTATCAAATCTATCTGCATAAATCCAATCCATTTTAATTTTTAAAATGCTATGGATAACGTAGGATGAAGGAGGAAGGTCAAAATGAGAAATTATATTTTGATATTCCGGATCTGTTGCTGAGAGGGGAGTTAACGAGCTCATTTTTCTCTCAAAGAAAATAGGGAAAAAAATATGATTATAATTAATTAATCGTCCTTAGGAAAGAACCATATCAAAAGTTTTGTTTTGGAAATGATCAGGTTTGTCTGTACTTTTTTGTCGATTATCTTTTTTATTTGATTGAATTTATAATAAACATCTAAATAATAATACACTTCTAAAATGGGGAACAAAAAAAACTGATAAAAACCTTTGCTCGTGATTTACAAAAGTGGTGATAATGTTGTACAATATATTTTAGAGAATTGAGAGTAACGCTATAAGGATGAAATGTACGTAACATATGCAGCATGTGATTTTCAATGAAATAAGAATTGTCCGTTTAAATGTGAGAAGTTCGCGGTAAATGTTATATATATACGCATTATTAGATGACAAGATAGCGTTTCAACACTATGACAAACATCCATAAATAGTATATATATAATTAACAGTTTACGAAGACATCCATGTCGACAGATTATTTCCAGAAACTCCCGTATAGGTCCAGCCATTGGAACAGAATATGAAGAAAAATTAATAATGTATTTCTTTTTGAAACATTTAAAAAAATTTTAGTCGGCCCACGATACAACGCCTCCGGGTTCAACCTCATTATATATCCTATTTGACCAAATAAAATTGCATTAGGACCATTTTTCCGGTTGACCGAGTAATTTAAGTGGGCTTATGATCATTCTTCCATTTATTAAAATTGTTCGATTTGGAGTTGCCCGGCAGTTAACAATAATTAATATATTTTTACGATATTAATCCATCATAAATGAACTGCTGCTACCTGTACAATACATAAATCATGAAAAAAAAGAATGCAGTACAAGATTAGTTAATGAATTAAAGAAGATTCGTATTTAAACAAATCAAGAATAAATTCATTCGTTGTCAGATTTGGATTGTTCATATCTTTAACATCAGCAAAGAATTCTTTGATCAGAGCTTGACTCTTATGTTGTATCATCATTTTCAACGTTTGATTCGAATTATATCCATATTTCAGTCAAAAAAAAAAAATTTTCACGCAATTAAAAATCCTTACATTTATCCATAGTTGATTGTTGAAATAGTTTGACAATTCACATTTCGTTGTCTATTTGAGAGCTTATAAGATAAAATTATTACTCGTTTGAATAAAAATGCTAAGGTACTACCTTCGCCAAATGGATGTTAACCAGATTTAAATTTTTTGCTATATAATATACTCTATAATAGTCAAAAAATACAGCTCAACTATTTCAATCATTATACCATGTTTAACACTAAATTTAATTCTACTTTTACATTGAAGAAGGGTTTAAGAAACTTTTTTTTTTAAAAAAAAAAAGATATTTATATCTTTATTGAGATTATCTCATTATCTCATCACGTGAAAATTCTTCCATTAAACGATTAAATCACGTATTGTAAACTTGGTTTATCCTTCCCTAATCAGCCTAATCATCATAGGGCTGAAAAGTTGGAAGGTCTTAGGTCTTGGCGTGATTGGCCAGATTAGAAAATTTTTACAAACCCGGAAAACCAGTTTTTTTTTACACCTGGTTTCATAAAAGGGTCGAGGTGATATTACTGTTTTCGTTAAAGTAAGCAACTTTACCTTTGATCCTTTAACTTTTTTACCTGTACCGTTTAATAAAAAATAAAGTTCACCAGAAATATATAGACTTTATCGATGGACACTACTTTAATTAAAACAGGTATTTTAAGTTGTAATGCTACTGTGTTTATTCAGCGAATTTTATTTAATACTTTTACAGTTAA
The DNA here is from genome assembly GCF_026210795.1 of Rhizophagus irregularis. Lineage (NCBI taxonomy): Eukaryota > Fungi > Glomeromycota > Glomeromycetes > Glomerales > Glomeraceae > Rhizophagus > Rhizophagus irregularis. The sequence continues at coordinate 4,987,189 of NC_089441.1, read as the reverse complement.
TAAACTTCAGGACGCTTTTGCTACTGTTGGCGTTCAGAACCCGGTAGATTTACCACAGATTATAGTTATTGGTTCACAATCGAGTGGTAAAAGTTCCGTTTTAGAAAATATTGTTGGTCGTGACTTTTTACCTAGGGGGACAGGAATTGTTACTCGAAGACCTTTGGTATGTCATTTCTTATTAAATTTATTTAGTTTCATTATCATCTTTTAGTATGGTAATTAAAAAGAATTTATATTATTGGAAAGGTTACTTAAATTAATGTTTTACTTTTTTATCAAAAAGGTCTTACAACTTATCAATCGTCCGGCGAATGAAACGCCAAATAATGATACTCCTAAAACAAATGGTGAAACTCCTAAACCAAATGGTGTAACTAAAGATACTAAGCCTAAAGGTAATTGATCATTAATCTTCATTAATATTTCAATTATTAGATTATTAACTTTTTTTATTCTTTTTTTAGATTCAAAAGAAGGTGATGAATGGGGTGAATTTTTACATATTCCCGGTCAAAAATTTTATGATTTTGATAAAATTCGAGAAGAGATTGTAAAGGACACTGAATTGAAAACTGGAAAAAATGCCGGTTAGTTGTTTATCGACTCATAATTTAAAAAAGAATAATGTGTATTTTTTGTAACATTTCTTAAATTAACGCGTTTTATAATATATTATTACTCCCTCCGTATAGGTATTTCTTCACAACCCATCAATTTAAGAGTATACTCTCCTAATGTGCTCACATTGACTCTTGTTGACTTGCCCGGTCTTACAAAGGTATGATTTAGACATCTAAATCCGATTTCTTTTAATTTGGATTAACTTTATATTATTTTATATACTCTATAACAAAATTTTAGGTTCCTGTTGGTGATCAACCAAAAGATATCGAAAAGCAGATTCGTGAAATGATATTGAAGTATATCACTAAACCAAATTCTATCATTCTCGCAGTTACACCAGCAAATACTGATTTAGCAAATTCAGATGGGCTCAAAATGGCTCGTGAAGTTGATCCTGAAGGTAAATATTGATTAAAATGTTATATTACTAAATATTAAATATTTTTTAACATTTAAATTTTTTTAGGATCACGGACTATTGGTGTTCTTACAAAAGTTGATCTTATGTAAGGTTTTGAATTTATCTTATTCAAGTTATATATTCGTATATTATTTATTGACTATAAATTATCTTCTTGTTTATTATAGGGATCAAGGAACAGATGTTGTAGACATCTTGGCCGGACGTATTATTCCTTTACGACTTGGTAGGATTATTGTACTTTTTATCTTCTCTTCCTTAATTTGTAACTACTAAACTATCATAAAATGTTCATTATAAATTTCTAATTATCGTAAATACATAGGTTATGTACCTGTTGTAAATCGTGGTCAAAAGGATATTGAAACTAAAAAAGCCATTACATCTGCTTTGGAAAATGAACGTAAATACTTCGAAGATCACCCAGCGTATAAGAGCAAAGCACAGTATTGTGGTACACCATTCCTTGCTCGTAAATTGAATATGGTATATATTATTTTTTTTTTCAAACTTTATTAGCTTCTGTTATTCCACTAATAATTAATTTTGCATTTGTTAAATATGTTTTTCCTAATCTTAGATACTTATGCATCATATTCGCACTACACTTCCTGAAATTAAAGCTAAAATTCAAGCGACATTATTGAAATACCAAAATGAATTGTTAACGCTTGGTGATCCAATAAACGATGGTGGCCATAATCATGCAAACCTCGTTCTAAATATAATCACCGAATTTTGTTCAGAATTCCGCACTATAATTGATGGCAATTCCAACGAATTATCTTCATTCGAATTGGCAGGTGGTGCGCGTATAAGCTTTGTTTTCCATGAAGTTTATTCAAATGGTGTAAAATCAATAGATCCTTTTGATCAAGTGAAAGATGTTGATATTAGGACAATTCTCTATAATTCCTCGGTAATTGAATTGTATTTAGTATTATATTGTAGTTCAAATGTTAATTTTTAATCGAATTGAAAATACCGTTTAGGCAAGATCTAACAGCTTTGTCTTTTCTAAATAGGGATCCTCTCCAGCTCTATTCGTCGCTACTACTGCATTCGAAGTCATAATTAGGAATCAAATAAAACGTCTTGAAGAACCAAGTTTGAAATGTGTAACTTTAGTTTATGACGAATTGGTCCGCATTTTAGGTCAACTGTTGCAGAAACCGGTAAATACTAATCTTTTGAGCGTGATGTTTTATCTCAATTATTAATTCTAAATACTTTATGATTTAGGTGTACAAACGATTCCCGGGTTTAAAAGAGAAATTTTACTCAGTTGTAATTAATTTTTATAAAAAGTCCATGGTACCAACAAATAAACTTGTTCAGGATCTTGTATCGTAAGTTATTCAAATAGCCATAACCGCAATTTTTTTCATGTATAAATTACTAAATTTATAATTTAATCCATAGTATGGAGGCGAGTTATATAAACACGGCACATCCTGACTTTATAAACGGTCATACAGCTATGACGGTTATTAACGAAAAGTTAAATCCTAAACCAATAAATCCTGCTGACAATAAGCGAAATACTTTGAACACTCTTATAAATCCATTAGCTGAGCCCGAACCTGCTAACACAGGATTCTTTGGAAGTTTCTTTACTGGTTCAAAAAAGAAAAAGCCAGGTGTTATGGATGCGGTATAGATCTATAAATTAATTTTATTATTTTATCATAATATTTTTGATATATATATTTTTTTTTTGCTATTAGCCACCGCCAGTCCTTAAAGCTACCGGAAACCTTTCCGAACGTGAAATTATGGAAACGGAAGTGATTAGTAAGTAACATGAATATTAGAAGAATAATCTTTAATACTTTATAATATTAATTTGTTCAAAAAATTTTTTTTAATAATATCTTATTTTAGAATTACTTATTCAATCATATTATAATATCGTGAAGAAAACTCTTGTAGATATGGTGCCAAAAGCGGTCATGCTTAATCTTGTTTATCACGCAAAGGAAGAACTTCAACGTGAATTATTACAAGAGTTATACAAAGCAGACGTTTTGGACGAGTTACTTAAGGAAAGTGAATTCACACAACAAAGACGTAAAGAATGTAAGAAAATGATTGAAGCTTTACAAAAGGCTGATGAGGTAATAATGAGTAATTTTTGAAAATGTTTTTAATCTGTTATATTAATTAACGAATTTAAATGTAATAATAAATGTTTTTAGATTGTATCTGCTGTCTAAGTCTATGAGGCATCAAAAGTTTTTAGGTGAATTTATTTTTATTAACGGCGGTGTAGGGAAAAAAGTAAAGTATTGTAAACGGGTAAAAGGTCTATTTAATATATGGGGGAAACGTTTCTTAATATTTCAGATTATATAAAGTAATTTATGTGTCATTAAGTAGATTGTTAACTTATTTATAATATTTCTGATTGTTTATAAATATAGATTTTTTTATTATTACAATATTACATGTCTTTCTGTATAAATAAAATAAACAAATCGTTTTTTTAACGATAAATACAATTTGTGTGATTCATGTAAATTAATAAATTACTGTAAAAAAAAAATCTATTTTATTTTATTAAATTAAATTAATAATAATACTGAATAAATTAAGATTTATGATTTATCTGATTGATTCGTTGGATCAGGTATTCTTATAAACAGGTACAAATAATTAATACCCAATCCAGATGTAGCAAACCTGAAAAAGAGAACATTCGGATTAGATAGGTCGACTTTAATCCGTTTTATAAAAAATTTTATAAGTTGCATAATTACAAAAGACTAGAAAAAGCGGTACGCCCGGCATTTGGATCTTGATCGGATGCTCTCTCATTTGTTATAGAAATAATTCCAAAAATGAATGCTGCCCAGGATGACCATTTTATCTAATTAAATGAAATAATCAGAATAAAGATTTTACAATATTAGAAAAATTAATAAACTTACCTTAAAAATTAAACCCACGAAGCCTATATTAACGTTATTTTAAGTTAACAAAAAATATAAATAATTGTATGACTTATATAAACTTACTTAATATTAGTGAAAATGTTCCATAAAGCTCAGGATCAATTTCATCAATATGTTTTACAGGGGGTGTATATTGAACGATTGCATTGGGACGTTTTGGATCTGAAGTTGTAGACATCTTTTATTGTAATAAATAAAAAAAAAAGAACGAGTAAAAGTAGCTTAATTTAATCACGTGAGATCAATTAGGTTTCACAAATTCAAATATAAAATTTTTTAAAGAAATTTTTTAGATCTTCCTCTTTTTGGCCGTTGGTAAGAAGAATACTCAACAAATGGCACCCAAGATCGATCCAAATGAAGTGAAGATTAGTTAAGTATATTAGAATTTGATTAATAAGATGGAAGTGAATTTAGAAAGATAAACTGATAATATAAAAAAAATTCTTAGTTTATCTTCGAGCTACTGGTGGTGAAGTTGGTGCTTCCAGTTCCCTCGCTCCTAAAATTGGTCCTCTTGGTTTGGTATATCTTGAATATTTTTTTTAATTGATCATGATCTTTTTGGAGCAATTGATCGATTTTTAATTTCAATAGAATTTAAATTTATAATATTAATATCAACAATAATGACAAATGACATCGTTAAAAATTAAATATAAGATCACTGATAGTTAAATTATTATCTTTCAAAATAAAGGCTCCCAAGAAGGTCGGTGAAGACATTGCTAAGGCTACAGCCGATTGGAAGGGTTTACGTGTTACAGTTAAATTGACAATTCAAAATCGTCAAGCTGCTGTTTCCGTAGTACCAAGCGCTTCATCTTTAATTATCAGAGCTCTTAAAGAACCTCCAAGAGATCGTAAGAAAGAAAAGAATATTAAACATTCTGGAAATATTTCTTTGGATGAAGTTATTGAAATTGCTCGCCAAATGCATCCCAAGTCTTTTGCTAAATCTCTCAAGGGAACAGTAAAAGAAATTTTGGGCACTTGTAATAGTGTTGGGTGCACTGTTGATGGGTTAGCATTGTGTATTATTTTATTATTTTTTTCTTAGTTTCAACATAATTAATTATTGTTTTTTATGCAGTCAATCTCCTAAAGATCTTAGCGATTCAGTTGAAAGCGGAGAAATTGAAGGTAAAATTATTATTAAGAATAAATTATTTAATAAGAAATTTTAAAATTTTCTAATTCAATTGAATCAAATTATTTTTTATTTCTAGTTCCTGACGAATAAGCTTAATAAAATTTTATATAATATTTGGTTAATATAAATAAACTTTTTAAATATAATAAATGGAAGAATAATAATGTGAATTATATCTTTTTTTTTATGAATTTGTAAAAACAAAATGTATAGATAAATAAATCATTTAAAATGAGGGTTGGTTTATTTTTTTTTACGTGACATAATTTATCACAGAACACAGATTACTTACGTTAGCTATGTAACACAAGAAATTACCAGAAATCCGAGAAATTCGCACTAAATTATCGTAAAATTATTCAATTTTCTTGTTTAATGGATCAAGAAACGGCGCAAGCCTTATTCGATAAAGGCGCGTTCTTGCTTTTCTTGAACGCGCCCGAAGGAATGGAGGTTTCCATTAATTTTTTTTTAGGGTAACAGTTTTTTTTTTGCTTATCAAACTTACGAGTATTACCTTGCGTTTAAGTTCGGCATAGATAACAATTGTTGGAAAATAGGACCAAAGTTTAAAGGAGTGAAGCTTATTCCTCCCGGTCTACATTTTGTATATTATAGGTTTGTTATAGGCAATTATGTAAATTACTATCATATTTTAGACGCGTATTGTTAATAATTTCTTTTTATTTAGTACTTCAGATAAGTCTGGTACTTCCGGACTTAAAACAGGATTTTTCAAATTTTATGATTCAAAGGAAGTGAGTTATTATTATTTTAAATTTATGAATATAAATCTTTAATTCACATCAATTGAATTAGATAGTGATCAAATATTGGGATTGTACATTAGAGGATATTAAAAAAGATGAACCGACGGATGAACTATTAAAATCGGGTAATTTTTTTTAGAAGTAAATTTTTTTTTATAAAAACTAGAATGATTCTAAAAAAAATTTTTTTTTTCCTTAAAGATATGCGTCAATTTGATCCATTTTTAGGACCCTATCCCTTATCACCACCTACGAATTTTCAAAAATGGGTTCATTTAACGAATTTTATAACTCCTCGCCTTATTTCTATTATATTGCCTCGTGAAGGGAAAGTAACTAATGTCTCATCATCTACTGTTGATGAAGAAGAGTTACTTAAATTAAATGATTTGAAACATGAAGAAAATGATATGATTTTATTTACAAAATTTGACCTCAAAAAAAGTTGGAGGCCTGGTGCTACAGGTCAAGAAGTCACAAAATATAGCCAAGATAAAAGTTGGCTTTTATCCGATTTATTTAAAAATGTTTACAATAATGGTATGTATATATATGTGTGTATTTTTTTTCTTTTGAGAGAACTTTTTCACAATTTTGAAACGCAAAATTTTTTTAAATTTAGATCATAAGGAATTATTAGGAGAATTGCAATTAGCTTTTATATGCTTTTTAATTGCAGAAAACTATGCAGGATTTATGCAATGGAAAAATATAGTTCTATTGATTTGTTCATGCCAAGAAGCGATAGAAAAATATGTGGATACAATATTTACTGATTTTCTTGGTACACATATAATATATTTTTAAGATGTATGCGTCGTGATTTATTCATTAATTTATTCATCAATTTTTTTATAGATGTATTAAAATACCAACTTGAAGAATGTCCACGAGATTTTTTTCATAATATAGTGACTGAAAATAATTATTTAACTCATGCATTAAAGGTAATACAAGTAATAAACTGGGGTAATCCATATATATATAATATATATTTTTTTAATTTAGAATTTCCGTCGAAATATTTTGGAAGTATTGTCAACAGATACAATATCGCAACAAAATTTAGAAAATTTACATGTTTTAAGACGTCGATTTGAAAAATTTAGAGGTTTTCTTAATCAAAGATTTAATTGGGAAATTGTTGACGAAGAAACAGCTCGAGAGGAAGAAGAGGAGGAAGGAGAATATGCACCGGTTGTAGTGGAATTACCTGATACCGAATAAACGATAATAGACACTACATTTAACAAATCTCAGCGTTCCAAATTTTCGAAATTGTAGAAGAGGAATGTCTTGTAACTATTTATACTTTGAAACTTTATTATTATAATTATGAGATCGATAGTGATGATAATAATAAAAATCTATTTTTTAATCATATTATAGAATATGAAGCTGTAATTGATTGATTTTGATAAAATAGGTTAAATAAGTTTCGAATATTTTAATAATTTTGGATATGTAAATAATTAAACAAATTTTTAAATAAAAATACGATTGATCTAATTTAATAATTTTTTGTTATGAAATAATACGTACATATATATATTAGATTACAACCTAACAAAATGTTATTCATAAAATTTAAATCAAAATACAGTCACGATTGATCTAATTTAATAATTTAAATTTAATATGATTTTTTTGTTATGAAATTAAGACGTACATATATATATTAGATTACAACCTCATAAAATGTTATTTATAAAATTCAAATTCAAATAATAAAAATAGGTCAAATAAGTTTCGAATATTTTGAATATTTTTAATCATTTCGGATATGTAAATAATTAAACAAATTTTTAAATAAAAATACAGTCACGATTGATCTAATTTAATAACTTAAATTTAATGTTATGATTTTTTGTAATGAAATTAATACATATATATTTATATTAGATTACAACCTAATAAAATGTTATTTATAAAATTCAAATAATTATCATCCAAGTCTTCTAAAACCAAATATCAGATTAATATTATTGAATAAAATAAAAGGCCTATTATTCTGTGAATCTAAAATTTTTTTTGAGTTACTAACCTATCGTAAATCATGGCTTATTAATTTTATCCAATCCAGCTTGTCTGCGAACCTTTTGAATCAACGCTCTACGCATAAATTGTTCACGTGCAAGAGTTCGAATGTTCTTTATAATAATTACATATGAATATGAATAAATATATTCTTAAAAAAAAATTACTTTTAGAATATAAAATATAAATTTACCTTCATATATGAATTCAAATCTATTTTCTCACTGCTTAATGCTTTCCCTAAATAATAAGTTGCATCTTCTATTGCATTGTCTTCCGCTATTAAATCAAATAATCTATAAATAAACAACAAAATTTTATCGATAAATATGACGATTTTAATTTGTTCATAAATAATAATATAAAAATACACTTAACTGATTATAAACTATAGTGGTTCCACATAGAATATCATCAACTGACACATCGGGCATATTCTTAGCTTGTTCTATTAATTTATCAATTTCTGCAATTTTTCCCCTTAAAATTTCTGTTTTCTCTTTTATTCTAGCATCTTTTTCAATCAATTGTTTCCTTTCCTCAATAATACGTTCTTGATCTTGATTCAAATGTTCACCAATTGACATATTCCTATTCAACTCCGGTGACGTTTTTTGGACATATTCCTCACATTTATGTTTTACTTTATCGTAAACCATTGATTGTAATTTTACCAATTCTGGATTTTGAGTTGTTGGTAAAGGAGCTGGTGATGGAGTAATGATAGGAAGTGGTGGAGTATCAAGTATACTTGGTACGGAAAGTTGAGATTCATTGGAAATTTGTGGATGTAAAGAAGAACTTCTAGTTGGTAACGGTGACTTCATTTTATTCGTAATAAATTTTTTTCCCATTTCTTAATTTTAGTAAAAATGAAAAAAAAAACTAACAAAGTGATTAAAGAAATTGAAATTTCCAATACCGTTGTTGCGTAACGTGAAATTGGTAGAACGGGAGGAATAGTGGAACTATGACTTCTCGGTCTATTTACATTCATGTTTGAAGAAGGTTGATATGGCGGTGGAGGTGGTAAAGGAGGCGGTGTTGGAGAATATGCCCGAAGAACAGGTGAATGTTGTTGTATTCCGTTTACAGGTTGCTGTAACAATGGAGGTGGTGGTGGAGGTGCAGGTAGTGATGGTTGTGATGTAGGTCTAGTATATACAGGTGGGTTTTGTCCAAATATATTTTGCAAAAGCGAACAAAGTGAAACAAGATTGGATTCCTATAAAATTAATGTTTTCATAATCAAATAAAGAAAAGAAAAAGTATATCAGTAAAATTAAAATATGATAAACTTTGATGAAATACATGCAGTTTAAAACAGACCTCATTATGTGGTGGCGGATTCCAATGTTCTAGGTAAGGGTGAGAACAGCGACCGCTAACATCAACATGTTGAGATTTTTTCACTAACATATTAGATGTTGGAACCACAAATGCAATCGGTGGAACCATAGGATAGTCCGTTGGAATCCAAAAGGCTACGGGAATATTATATGGTGTCGATCTAAACGTGATTGGAATGGTTCCGTAAAGACATAATAAAACTTCAACCGTGCCATCGTCGTGGGCTTGAAGAAATTGAGATCACATATCTATTGTGAGAATTATATTAAACGACTTCGGTCCCATATATATCTCAATTTGATCTTATGATATTCTAATCAAAAGAATAACTACAATTCTTTTGTATATTTCTGTTGTAATCCCGAATCCCTTCGAAAAGTAACTTACAATGGAATTTATATTCACGACATAAACTCGTAACTCCTCAAAACTTCAAGTTATATAAAAATCAAGTAAACGATTTAATTACTTACCGTAGATATCAGTTTTTGGGATCAATGCTTTAAAAACTGCCAGTGTAGCATCAACGTCCCGAAATACTCGATCTTGATGCAAATACTGAAAGTTCAAATCGTTAAAGCAAGAGAAAAAAAAACGGAATGACAGTAAACTGAATTATTAAAAGGTGAAAAATACCGGAACATTTGCAAGTGCATTGCGAAGCCAAAGGCGCGTATTGTTCAGATCGGGATTTGTTGGATTTGGATAAACAGTCATATTATTCAAAACCAAAGCTTCCGGGTGTTCCAAAGTTTGTTGAGACATCATTGCTCAAAGATGTTAAATACGAAATACGTTAATACACGTTTGATACGTTTGATAGCATTAATATATATCATTATAATGACAATATCACATGATAAGTCACACGTATATTATTTCAAATCAGCGCGTCCACCAAATTTTTAAAAATGAAGAAGTTTCTAAGTAAATTGAGAGTTTCCTGTTTTTATAAAGCAAATAATAAAAAGTTTTGTCCCTTTTTACTTTCTTACACATCCAATTATTCTACAGGTAAATTTTTTTTTTTGGTTTTTTTATTATTTTTTAAACTCGATAGTTTTTTTTGTAAAAATCTTACATTACTGACTAGTTTTTATATTAAAAGCATCAAATTTGAAATCTCAACAGCAAATTCAACGGACTCCATCTTCAGTACCTGCAGGAACAATTCTCAAAGGATTAAATTTTTATAAAGATGGTGCGGACCCTATAGCCTTACCCGATGACGAGTACCCTAATTGGTTATGGGAAATACTAGATAAAGAAAAAGATGAACAACTTCGTAGTAATGAGCATTCAAGATATCATCATAAAGAAAAAAGGAAACAATTAATCAAAAATAATAATTTTGATAGAAACAAAAGGAAATAATTGTTTTTGAATGTCATATTTTCTTTTAATGCTATTAATAATCTATTTTTGTCATGCTGAAATTATTTACATTTATGACAAAAAAAAAAAAAAAAATAGAGAAAAAAAAAATTCTATGAAAGTTATTAGACCTTCAAAGTACACAGTGATAAAATGTTCCTTGTAAATGATCTTTTTTTTTTCTTTAGAAAGACTAAAATATTTAAATCATTAGAAAATTCATTCAAAAAAAAAACAAAATTTTTGTCCATGGCTGTTATATGCCATATATGCCATAAACTTTTTTCGTCATTAACTTTTTTTTGTTGTTCAATACTATACAAAATTGGATGTAAATGCTACGAGGAATTTTTAACTTTACAAATATCCAAGCTCAAATTTTTTTGTCCAAACAAAAAAAAATCCATAAAATAAATTCCTCAAATATGTACATCCTGAATTGATTATTTTTTTTTTAGTTATTCACAATGTTTTCCAAAAATAATTTTTTTTTTCTTTTTTTTTACCGAGTCCCATCAAATAGCTCCCATCAAATAGCTCCCATCAAATAGTTCCCATCAAATAGTTCGAATTAAAAAAAAAAATTCGAATAATTTTAAAAAGAAATAAAGAAGACCAGGAATAAATGTTCGTAATTTAATATATAAATCCTGTCCTCATTAAATTCCCATTTTATAAACTATACACGTACAAAATTGTTTATTGATTCAACGATTCACTTTATTGAGTCGTTGTTGGTTCTGAAGCTGGCATACCTTCTAGTAAAAAAATTTATTTTGATCAGAGAAACGAATTAGATGATTTTTTTTAAAAAAAAATTTGTAAAAAATAATAATTACCCATCGGTGCAGCTTCAGGTTGTACATAATGCGGCTCCATCATCACAGGTCTCTGACCCATCATCACGCCATTTGGTGGGACGTGTGGGACCATGTCGTGTGGAAATCGCATCATTGGTGGCATTGCTATTAAAATATATTAATTTCTATGAAATCTAGTAAAAACTATTAATATTAAATTAAATATTGAACTTACCATGTGGATTCTGATATGGTTGGTACATTTGAGGATGCATAGTAGCTGGTACCATTGGCGTACGTCCGGGAGATGGATACCCTTGTGATCCGAAATGTTCTATTAATAAATATCAATTATGTCAATTAATATTGATCGAAAATTCCAACACAAAAATGTATACATACGTGGCATCACTGAAGGAAGTTGTGCACTATACATAGCTGTTAACATAAAATGGTTGAGAAATTTTTAATTTAATATTGTAACGGACAAATTTAAGATTTAAACTTACGGGGTGCACCAGTTGGAGGCATAGGAGCTGTAGTAAAAGGCATACCTGGGACAAACTGCTATCAGGTAATAATGAATTATTCATTAGTTATTAAAAAATACAATAATTTATTAATAAATTTTGCCTAAACCCACCCCTGGTTGCATATATGGTATAGGCGCGCCTTGTTGCATTGGAATAGGTGGGACACTAACAAATTGTGCGTTTGGAGGGTAACGATAGTGCCCAACAGGATATGCGAATCCGAATCCTTGAGTCACGGTACCTTGCGCATAAATATCTTCTTCGTAATTATTTGTGACAGCAAATTGATGCCTAAAAGGTTTACTGCCGAAGGGCCAGGTAGGCGCTATAATAAATCGAAATTTCAATAAATGTTATAACTTATAAAAAGCGCGACAAAATAGAATTTCGATCGAAAACTACACTTACTTATTGAACTAGGATTAGCTATTGGTTTACCTTTTTGGAAAGGAGTAAAGCCATCTTTGAGCGTAGCGGTATTCTTCTTTAACTGCCGATTAACGAAAAATGGAGACTATAATCATTATATCCAGATGTTAAGTGAATTAATTATATTATGTATAAAAAAATGCTCGTTAAAATATAATACATACAGATCCAGGAGATCTTTTATCCTGTGTATTGGGAGTAATCTACAATGAGAAAATAATAATAATAATAATAATAAAATAAAAATAAATCATAATTACTCTACAAAATAAAACTAATAAATCTAATTAAGTAAAATAAACTTGATACGGCAAGTCGTACCGGTGTAAAACTTGCCGCATTAGGATTAGGTTTCCATTCATTCGCCTTCGCGTTGAGTTTAGAAGTTGCAGCAGATGTTCGGCCAGGAAATTGTGGTGGAGCTTTGTCAGCTGCGGATACAGGTTTATCAGAAATTTTATCATTTGTTGATTTGGATTCTGTCGAATCTCCGTTCGCTTTTTGTGATTTATCTTCTTCAATTTTAATTTCTGGCTTCATCTTTGGTTCCAAATTTTGAGTATGAATAACTCGATCTTTAGGTTTACTATCCTTATCTTTGATTTTATCTTTATCTTTATCCTTTTCTTGTTGCTTTTCTTTCTCTTTCTCTTTATCCGATTTTTCTTTCTCCTTGTCTTTCTGCTTTTCTGAATCTTTATCTTTATCCTTTTCATTCAAAGCAGTTGCAGATTCAGCTGTAAGTTGTTGCTGTTTGGTTTTATCTTTCGTCATTATGGGAAGAAGATCTTGTGGTAATGGTAAATTAAGCTATAATAATTAACAAATAAAAAATTAAAAATCATCATGAAGAAGATGATGATTTTCTCTTTATTAAAAATTCATTTAATAAACAAACCTTAAAAGTTTGACGCCATTTTCGTAATTCATCCACTTTTTCATCCATATCTTTTTTTTTTATAGCTTGCATTCTTTGTTGTAAACGTTCTTTTTCATTCGTAGCAAATTGTCGGAATGTCTTGACAATTTGATCTGAGGATTTTATATTAAAATTCAATTAGCACAGAATCTTTTTAACTGATAAAAAAATATATTCAAAAATACCTTCAATAGGTTTACCCTCAGCATCAACACCAGCTTTCTATAAATGAAAAGTCGATTTTATTAAATTACTTTCGTTTATATTTGATATCGTTTGTTTTATAACTTACCCTCGGAACAGGGTTTGGCAACGCTGAACTTGAAGAAAATGGAGGTATTTTTTGTGTAGTAGCTGTTGCAGGTGGTGTTGTAGCAGTAGCAGTAGCAGTAGCAGTAGCAGTAGTAGTCGTTGTTGGGGGTTGTGTTTGTTTTGTGGGTTTAGTTTCTTCTGCAGATTTTATCTTAACTTCTTTAGCAGGTTCTTTAGTAGGCTCTGGTTTCTTGACAACAGGAGCACCATTCTGTAACTGCTGTTCTTGTATTTTTCGTAGGTGAGGCGGCGTATATTTGTTCGGATCTCGATTTCGAACAACTGCTCCGTATCTAACATTAATAAGGTCGGCATGAGAATAATACTCTATTATTTTAAATTATTACTATTTGATCATAATTGTTACTCTAACCTTTCTTCCTCATCCATTTGGTTTTCTTCTAAAATAAAGCCACGTTCCTCAAGCATGTGAACATTCGTTGTAGATGACTATTTTAATAAAAACGGGTTAAATTTTATTATGTAATTTCAAACCTCGAGGCGATAAATACCCTTGTAATCTCATTTGCTATCGCGATTGCCTGGCGTTCTCGTTCTTTAAAGTCAGCTCTAGATCGATCTAACTTTGTGGTATAAATTTCTTCGTTGAAATCTGTCTTTATACCAAACAATTGTTCATTTGCTGCAAATTGGTCCCAAGAAGCATTTCCTGATTCTGAATTTATATCATCCGTGCAAAGAAATTAAGGAATAATAAGTGATTCATACCAAAGCCGATTAAATAAATAAATAAATAAATAAATAAATAAGCGCAATTAGTAAAATAAGAAAGGATATTCTAAGCCCTTCATTAACTCTCCCGATTCATCTGGAGTCCATTTATGTAATTCACGTTCTCTTATCTCTGATCTACCACTGATATCTGAATCAGTTCTAAAACCAGTTCCTAATCCTGTCCCTATTATTATATGTATGCAATTAATTTATACATAGGTATATTTTAGATAGACAAAAAAAACTCAGTATTTTTCTCAAAAAAAAGAAAAAGAAAAAGAAAGAAAAAAAAAACGCTCAAAATACCTTCACGATCTCCGTCACATGTGGTAAAATCAACACCGCATGCATGAATTTCCATCAAGTCTTTTGCCATTATTAGATATGTAGGTATAACACGGTTCTGTACGGTTTTTTCCTCTGCTTTTGTTAGCACTCTTCGGGCCATTTTTAATACAACACTTAATTCTGCCTTCGTACTAGCTGATTTGAATAGACCTTGATATTTTACTCCGCCCTTGACCGTTACTACAACATTCATCCCCTAAATTATATTTAATAATAAAATAATAAAGTAAATTTTAAAATACAAAAAAATATACAAAACAATTATTATAAAAAAATTTACAAAAAATAATTACGTACAACAAAATTTACGAGCAGGAACATTAGTCGATCATGCATATGCTCAACAGAAGCTTCGTCATGTAACGTTTGCTCGACGGGTTTAGCGTTATTTGATATTGGAGTGTTGTTATGATGATGATTATTACTAACAGGCGGCTGTGCTTGTGGAGAAATAGGTTGATTTCTCTGTGGCATATTAACAGGGTGTTGATTATTATTATTATTACTATTATTATTATTACTATTATTATTATTATTGTTCCATTTTTTGGTATTTCGGTTGTTATGACTAAAAAGAATAGGTTTATGATATTAAATTTTTATATACTTTTACTGCGCGTAAGATCATTAAAAGTAAACGTAAAGAATATAGACTTTTAACAGAATTTACCTTTGATTTGAGTTTGTGAAGGATTGATAACCGTTGTCTTGTCTTCGTTTTGGTCGAACGGCGGAAGACATTTTTGTGTTGATTTGCTACTAAAAGTATTTTAAGGAAACAAGTTTATAAGTGATGAGTTTTTGTAAAGAGATAAGTAAGTAAAATATTTCGAAAACTATGCTAATCGAAAGGTAGATGGACTAAGCTTACTAGTATTGTAGGTATATAAAAAAAAAGAAACAAGATGTCGTTATGCAAATCAAGAAATAATTTCAAGATCTTTTTAAAGAAAGATATTTTGTTTATTCCAGACTGTTTGGGAAATTTAAGAAAGGATTATCGTTCAATTAAGTATAACGATAAAATCCCGATAAGATTTTAAAGTTGAGATTCTTTTTTTTGTAAAGCGCTTTTTAAAATTTAGGGAAGCAGAGGATAAAAGGGGTTAAACTTTGAGGCTTTTTTTTTGTTATGATAATGGATATGCTTTTTTTATCACACGTACTACATAAATTAATATGTAAATCAGATGATAATGTGCAATTATAAAATCGTGAAATTTTTTTTTTTTGAAAAAAAAGCATACTTCCTTAAGATCTAAAACCACGGAGAAATTAATTTCTCGGATTTTTTTTTTAAAAAAAAATTTTGTCATTAATTGGTTTGGTTCGAGTCATAAGTATGCTATATTAATAATATAAAAGATGACTTTGTGGGGAGTATTTCCTTGTAAAGAGTTTATCATTCTTTAGTATTGTTGGAACTTGAAAAAATGGTATTTTCAAATTTGATGATATTGACATATACCAATTTATCAAGTATCCAAACATCTTCCACTTGAGAAAACCTTTTGAAATTCCATTCATCAGTAATTATTATATGTAAAATTAGGGAATGATCTAATTTTAGAGCATACCCCAAATAAAGGGTTTTCTTTAATTTTATTTCACTATGAATAATTTCATAATTTGGGGACAATTTTTTGTAAAATTTGTCACACTTTATTTTGATTGTTAAATGTAGGGGTTGGGCTTTAGGCTTTAAGGGCTTTGTTAATTATGCATCCTCAGGTGTTAATACCAACCCTAAAAAGAAAATGTGCTTATATAAATATATTTAATTAATATCAGTTAAACATATTAGTTATATTCTTCATTAAGTTACGTTGATATATTGAAATAAAAAACTCGTTCTGTAAGAAAAACATTTTAAAGATCAAAAGAATAAACAATTCGTTTTATGAATATTCTGTCGACGTGGGAATTGTTTTGTGAATATCTGCTGTTACACAGTTGATCAATTGTCGATCTGAAAAGAATCTTATTTAATCATCCAATAATCGCAATAGATGATAGATCAAAAAAATTTTTTTTTTCATTTTCTTTATTGAGACACGAAAAATTTAAAAGTTTTAAAGAAAATAAAAGAAAATAAATTATTAAAATTATTATTCTAAGGAAATATGCATAAGTCAATGTTTGGAACAATAATTAGGTCGTCTTCTATGACTTCAACTCGACCAGCTTTTACCATGTCTCCTCTTTTCACTAACCTTTCTTCAATTTTACGTCGAAGTTATGTTAGTAAAACGATATATGTTGCTAATATACCTTGGAGTAGTAACGAACAAATTCTCAGAGATCTTGGTACAAAATATGGTGAAGTTTCTTCTGTTCGTTTACCCCTGGATATTGAAGGCAGGATTCGTGGTTTTGGGTTTATCGAGTACGATAATGAGGAGTCTGCACAAAAAGCTATCGAAAATATTAATGGTTATGAACTTGAAGGTAGACAGCTACGTGCAGCAGAAGCTGCTGGTTCTCGGAATAATAGTGGTTTTGGAAGAAACCGATTCGGCAGAGGTCGCGTTGGTCGTGCTGGTTTTGGCGGTGAATATGGCGGCCGTGGATTTGGTGGTCGTGACAATTCAGAATGGCAAGATCGACGTCGAACACAATTCGGAGATGAACAGTAATTTAGTACTATTTCTCATAACTCATGTAAGATAATTAGTTATAATATTTAATAACTAATTTTCTATTTTTCAATGTTCAAATATTGATATATAAAAATATATTTTATTTTATTTTATTTTATTTTTTTTTTAGAAAAAAAAAATTTCTATCGCAAATATAAATAATATTGTGCAAAGAATCTGATTTTAAAACTAAATTTTTTTTACATTTAAAATGAATGATGATGCATTAAATCTATATGAAGTATAAACTAGAATGAGCTTTTATTTTTTTATAATTTAAATTATCATAAATAAGTTATTTAATAATAAATTTGCTTCCCCTATACGACTTGCACGGAAGAAGCTTCCATCTCTTCATGCTAAAAATGATATATAAGGATAAATTAATAAAGTCATATCAGATAATTAATTATCAGATATTACTTACTATAATATAATCGTTTAAGATATGTGTTTTGTTTTCATCCCAATAAATCCAAGTATGACGATATATTAAAGCCCACACGTATGGACAGAAGAATTCCTGTGATTCTAATTCTTCTTCATATTGGAATTTCAAATCAGGAAATTCCTATCATAGTGAATTTTTATAATTTAAAGGTTTAAAATAAGAATAATATTTAGAATTTTATTATTTTATACGAACCTTAAGTCTACCTGGCGGCCAAGTTCTTGCTGCAGTTTCTATTAATTCTGAAATCTCTTCCGCAGATGGAGATTTAAGATTTGCTTCTGATATTCGAGCGTGAAAATAACTAATTACCTATCGTAATTAATGATTAATTCAATTAAATATTCACCAAAAGCTATCAAAAAAATATTTTTCCTACATTATCAATATTAGCAATTAGTTCTGCAAATCGAGGGTGCAATTGAAAATGGGTAAACAAATCCTTTTTATGCAATAGAGAATATATTAATTCCGGGTTAGAATTTAGCCTTCGGATCAACACAGAATTGATTATTTCCAAGACTAGACAGACAAGGTCACCGTAAATTGCGACAGCATCGGACTTATGAATTGATATGTTGTAAAAAAGAAAGAGGTTATTTTACATATTGAATAATAAAATTTTCCATGTTCAAATTACTTACATTTTCATCCTCACCCTGTTGCTGAGCTTTTTCTCGTAATTTTTGATACCGTTTAGCCACGATATCAAACAAGCTTTCAAAGGGAACGATGATTTTTTAATATATATTATTGTTCAATTTAAACAAGGACAATGATAATATTACATACTTAACGAGCCTTTGCGCAACATAAGGATGTATATCTTGAATGCTATTCCCCAAGTTAGCCATAGTTGCTAAACAATTGTTGTGAAAGTACACATCCTTTATAAAAAGAGATTGATATTAAAATCAATGATTTTTTCCAAAATATGGAAAATAAAAATCATTACCCGATGCGAACTGAGATTGAACTGTATAACCCTTATAAGAACTAAATATGTTAAACCTCCTAATGATACGGATTTTAACAATCTTTCTGTGAACCATGGCTGATAAGATATTGACTAAAGAAAATTTTTTAAAATTAAGGAAATAATATTTCTTATTCTTTAATTTTTAATTAACCATCTCCAGTACGAAAATTATAACTTCGAAATAATATCCAAAGTGTTAAAGAACATTCTTAATTGTATTTAGCCGAAATTATTTTTTTTACATGAGACTCCTATATATCCAAAAAAATATATTATATTAAATAATCGTATTTTTATCTTATGATAAATTCAATCAATCAAAAACTCATCCAAGCTGTTTCTCCGCGCACATATATACGAAATATAACACAAAGTATTCTAATCCATAATAGTTGTAATAATAATTTTTAAAAAAAATATCAACAAATTTTTGGTTAGTTAGGTAAAATTTCCGATGACATTACTTTGTTAAATTTGTTACACGCTTTTATGAATAATATATTAAAAGGATACGATTTTTTGAATGTTTTCATTAAAAACTTCATCCTGACTAAATAGCAAAAGAATTGTAAGCAGAATATACATCTGTGAATAATTTGTTCTGCCTTCGATTCCATCATAGAGTAATCTTAAAATTTGAAGTAACTAATTAATAAAGAGAGGAGTAAGCGAAGGAATAAAATATAATTGTTACAGAAATGCAATAAATAACAAAATGAATACAAACAAGAATTTCGGGGTCTAAACGTGATAAAACGTAAACCCTAAACTCTTCGTTTTCGATCATTAGCAAATATAATAATAAGCAAATCTCTTCATTTGGCAACTGACTACCATGGAAAAGATGTCATTTCATTTTTTAAAAAAAATATATGTGGATATATTTTAAATCAGTGCTAATACAATAAAATTAGACTATCACGTAAATAACTCACCGACAAATCAACTGATATAAAGCACGGAATGATATTGCCATATCACCCCCTCCCATTCCTAGAAGTAAAAAGATATTTCAGTTAGAAATTTTGTAGCAAAATAATAACGCTTGTAACCTTCAAATTAAACCCAAAGGACCTTGTGCATCCTTTAAAGACCGGATTCCTTCACGAAAACTTTTTGCTTTTTCATCTGGAGCTCGACACTGAACAGAAAGTAATAATAAAACAAGCAAACTTCTTTCTGATATTGGTGGAGGATCGGACGGTAAAGTTGCTGACGATCTACTAGGGAAAAGATAGGAATAGGCATTATACACAACGCCTGTCATGTGACGTAAAATGTTGTGCCAGCAAAATTAAAAATAGAACTATTCTATTTGCTGGATTTAAAAGAAATAAAATGAATTTTTATTAAACAAATTCATACTTGTGGACGCTGGTGGAGACGGCTTTTGTTCAATAAAATTCGTCACTAATCTTTTAGTTAAGCTATTAACAAAATCACTGGATATGCAATATGAATTAACATAAATTCTGTATATATAAAATTCAAATATTCATAAATAATCTTACCCAAAATTAGTTAATAAAATATTTAAAAAATAATTGTTTTCTAATTGGCTTGCATTTGGTTGATGTATTTGTGTTGAAAGTAAAACCAATAGAATGTTTAAACATTCTTGATAATATTCATATGTTGAACCATTTAAACTAATAAGTGTAAAATAAAATTAAAATTAAACCTATAATTTCTTTATTTAATAATAAATTAAAAGAATTTTCGTACATTGGATCCAACTTTAAAATAACTTTCAATAACCCATCCATAAGTTGTTCAGCTTTAGATCTAGTATCTTGAATAACTTCTGGATCAATTATAAGTTTTTTGGGATTGAGATCAATTTGAACACGATTATTTTCATCAATCTTAGACTCAACCCCATTAAATTTCGGTGTGTCTGCTAAAATGGTATGATCCCCTATAAATTAATTACATATAAAATTAGAAAAAACTAGTACAATTTAATATTAATTGAATTCAACTTATTCAAGTAATGACTAACCTTCAAATTGTTGATTGATTTCATCACGCGATAAATTTCCAATAAAATGTTTTGAAAAGACTCTCACTAGAAATAAGGAATTGTATGCTTCTATTGGAATTTCTCTAAATGGACATAAAAGAACATTTTTAAATATTTATAAAAATTAAGAAAGATTTTAAAGAATCGCGTCAATTACCCGTGAATTTCGGAATCTATTACGCGACGCATCTGACTCAATGTATGAAGGAGCAAAGTATTAAAATTTGCAGTTTTTTTATTGTTGCTTGCTAAAAGTGAAAAAATAATTATGATTATCAATGGTTAATTTAAATAATAAGTATTAATTAAAATCCTTACCAAATTCAATTGCGAGGCTTACAGTAGCCATTTCGACATCATATGCATCTTGACTACAAGTATCAATAGAACGCGTTTATTAGCTTTCATCCAGTGAAATAGATCGGAAGATAACAAACTGTTCATTTAAAACAATGCATCTACAGGATGTTTTATTCCGTGTGAAAATTGCACTAGATTATACCTAAACAATATTCTGTCACTATGCTAAATTGCGTTAACAGAACTTTCGGCGGACTCACCCAGAATTCGTAGTCGGAAACTTTTCGCTACCCAACATTACTCCCCAGACCTCCGAATCGTAAGGTGAAATAGTTCTACTCGAACACAAAAACTTGAGTTGGTTATATTGCGTATTAGTAAAAAATTGTATTTCTGTTAAAGTTTTCCTTTGTATAAAGGCACGTTGACTGCCAAGTATAAAATTACTAGTTCCAGGATAAGATCTACGAGAAAAGTAAGGAGAAGTTAAACCTGGACTAAAAGGAGACTGGATAGTACTTGTTGTAGGTGAACTAAGTCCAGTTTGAGGTGGAAGAAGAAATTCAGAAAAATCGCTATTAGAAGTATCAAGACTTCGAGGAACTTTACGACTTTGATGAGTTGGAGAAAATGGCAGTGGAGAAATTTGTTGCGCGATCGAAAGAGATTGATTCGATGTCTGTGTTTGAGAGGTTTGATAAAGTGGAGGTGGCTGAGCAAGCGGTGCTGACTGTCGAGATTTCGGCATGCGGATCTCATGTGCCGGAAACGCCAGCGAAATTGAACAAAAGAATAAGATTCGGTTTACAGAAAAATATCAATGGAACATGTAATTAATTAAAAAGAAAAATGACCAATAACAATCCAACAACGCAATTGCATTAAGTATCTCGTGAATTCACGTGAGTAATTTTATAATGACATAATTCTTGCATTAAATTAGTTTTCTACAAGATTAATTATTCCTCTCAATTTAACTATGTTTAGCTCATTTGATTTTATTTTTTCAAATATTTTTCTACGCAAATCCCTATGTATATAGATAATATCAGGTTAATTCATATTTATCCAAAAAGTCAAAAACTAATCAATTACCAATTATCTATGTCTTGATGTAAAAGCGTGTTTTCTGAAATATCTGCCATCTCATGAGTATTAAGTACTGGATCAATACAATCGTAATGCTCGATGGTTAAAGATACTATAAGAGAAAGTAAAAACAATCTTCAAACCAATATTCTGACAAGTAAACCAAGATATGTAATATAAATAGCGTGATATACAATCCGAAATATAGAAGGATCCAATAAGTGAGTCATTAATTTTCTTTTCAACTACAGTTTTCACTAATAGTAATGTGTATTAGTCGCCTTTACGCTAGCTTCACATGATTACATAAATATCATACATTCACAAACTCTTCTTTCTAAACGTTCAAGTTTCTCTTTCTTTTCCTGTAATTCTAGATTCTTATAATCTTGCAATCTTTCAATAATTCGCTGAATCCATCTTAACAATTTCTCTTGACAATCTTCGATCTTTTTTTCGCAACCACCTCTTTAAAAAATAACGTTAACATAAATATGTATAATCAAAGTTTAGTTAACCTTACCGAAGTTGTTTATATGAATTCCATGCTTCAAAAACTTTGTTATCAGCATCACAAATAAATTCATTCAAGTTCGCAAGATGATTACTCAAACTGATAATTTTATTAATTGATAAATTTAATATGTGCGCAAGTGTTCTATATTTACCAATCTGTACGTACTCGTGAACCATGGCTCTATTTTCACGCATAAGGTATTCAAATTCTTGTAGAACGATTTTGTTATTATCTTCTATTAATACCACAAAATCTTTATTAATTCCCAAAAAAAAGAGAAAATAACACAAAAATGAAAATATTTCGACCTGTCATTTTATAATGAAAATAAACTGTCTTTTAGCATAAAGAAAGAGATGAAATTAGTCATAAAAAAGCGATTAAATAAAATGAAATTAAAAATGATATTTAAAAGTATATTTGAATCTCAATAAGCTTTATGAGAAAGCGATTATTGATCATTTTAAACTCCTATGTGTTCTATATGTTCTTTGGTTTCAAACTTATAAACTTTAATTATACATATTTTTACACGGTTTTAAATCATATGCGGCACTTCGCAGCATTTACAATCCAACCCTCTATCTAAAACTTACAATATGTGAATTAATTATAATTTCTAAAAAAATGTAGTTATTACTTTACGCTTACATTTACACAAATTAATGATTGATGCTAAAATACATGTAGTAAATAAAAAAAAATGCTAAATTAAAATACAAATTAATTAATTAAAATCGAATAAGTTAACAATTAAATTAATGCTTCGCCGCCAATTTTCGTTATTTATAATTGCTCATGTTTGTTACTAATTCCATATTTTTGGCAAGTACCTGATGTTTGATAAATATATTAATAAATGTAAAATTTTGAATAAATAATTATTAATATTAGAATAAACTCACCTCTTTTAATTCTGCATCCATAGATTTTATTTTCTTTTCCATATCATTTCTTTCTTTCATTACCTTATCTTTTTCACTTATAGAATCTGCAAACCTTTGTTGCACATTCATAATTTTTTCATTCAATTTATTACATTCAAAACGCGACTCCCTTAACGAATTCTCTAATTCTGATAACCGTTTTTCCAGTATATCCACTTTCTTCGCGTCATCATTATTAAACCGATCTGTAGTATTTGTTGTAGTTATATTACGTTGACGTTTTTCAAGTTCTGCCAATCGTGATTGTGTAAATTCGGTTATTTTAACAATTTCATCTTCTTTCTGCTTGTTAAGCTCTTGTATTGATAATTGATGTTTTTTAAAGATCTGTTTCTTTTCTTCTTCGTGTTCAATTGCCATAGTTTTAATTTTATCACGAAGACCACCTACTGTTTTTTCTGCTTGTGTTATGGAATGTTCAAATGCTGTTATTGTTGAGTTTTTTTCTTGGTGAAATTCTTGAAGTTGTTGGGTAAGAGTTGCAATCTGAGCTTCGAGATTCTGATGTGTAGCTTTATATTCTTCAATTTGCATCGTGAGACTAGCTATTTTAGAAGTGTCTATAATTGGACTTTTGGGACCATCGCGACTTGAAGAACGGGAATGATTTAATACCATAGCTTCTTTTTCAATAAGATTATGCTTAAGATCCGAGACTTGATTATGTAAATCTTCGATCTCTGTCATTGAATCTTTAAGTCTGTTTTGGAGGTCATTTATTTTTGCATCCGCATTTCGTTTTGCTTGTTCAGCATCAGTTTCAAAAGCACGCAATTTCGTAGTTAAGCGATTTGTTGAAGACTCAAGACTATCAATACGAGCTTGTGACTGTTTTTTAAACATTTCAAGGTTTGAAATTTCAATATCCTTATTCACACATTCTTGCAATGCTGCTTCTAATTTTTGTGATAATTCTAACTGGTTTGTTTCGGCTTCTTTAGCTTCTTGTAAAAGTTCTTCTAATTCTTCGGAATGTTTCCTTGTATGATCTAATTTATCATAAAGTTCTTCTAATGTTGAATCTTTTTCTCTCAGCTCAAGTTCATAATTAGAAACAAGATCGGCCTCTTTTCGATTCCAAGTTTCTCGTTCAGCTGCATTTTCTTTCATAAAAGTTTGCATACTATTTTGGTGATCTTCCAACAATTTTGATAGAGATACTTTTTGTTTTTCAATAATCTCTACATTATTTGTTAACTCTTCAAAAGCTTTCACCTTTTCATTATAATCAGATTTAATTTTTGTTAACTCATTATCCAATTTGTCTCTTTGAGATTCCATTTCTTGCAACTGAATTTGTAAGTCTTTATAATTTTTTTCCCAATATGTTTTCACTGTAGAAACGGTATTAGCAAGTTTATCACGTTCATTCTCCAATTCAATCATTTTATTGTTTACTATTGTGTTTTCATTCCGAAGTCGTCTCATTTCATCATTAGCTTTCTTCAGTTTTTCTGCAATCTTTTCTTTTTCTAGGGTGACTGTTCTATTATTAGCTTCAAGATCTTCCACTTTAGAGCGAATAGCGGCAATTTCATTAGATAGTTGTTGATTTTTAGTAACCAATTGCTGATGTTTTTCAATTAATTCCTTGTAAGAAGATTCCGCATTTGCAAGATAGTGAGTAGTTTCCTCTAATTCTTTTACAGTTTTGGAATTTTGTAAACTATTTTGCTCTAGTCTTGAATTTTTATCGATTAATTCACTTACTTTAATTTTATATTCTTTTTCAAGTTGATTACGAAGTTCTTGTAACTCTTTTTGATGACTAGTTTCCAATTTTTTACGAAGTGATGCTAATGATTGTTCATGTTCTTTTTCTTGTTGTTCTTTAAGTTTATTGAAATTTTGTGATTCTAATTCATTACTTTCAGCTTGTTTACGTTCAATTTGAAGTTGAAGTCGGTTTATTATTTCAGATTTATCTTTAATCAAACTTTCCAAATCTTCACAATGTTCTTTCGCTTCGTTAAATTCCAGTTCTAAATTAGATAGTTGAATTCGTAAGTTTGATAGTTCCATATTAGTATCACTTAATTGTTCACGAAGTGTTTCAATAATTTGTCCAGATTCTTTTTCTACTTTTATCCTAGCATTCAATTGTCCTTTAATTACTTCTTCAGTTTTTTGTTGGAATTCTTTTATCATGTTACTAGTTTTTTCTTTATCTCTATTAAGATCTTTTATTTCTCGTAATGAACGAGCACATTCCTCCTGTAATTCAACTATTTGAGTATCTTTTTGTTTATTTGCAGTTTCCAATGAATATAATTGAGTTTTTAAATCTAACAATGCAGATTCTTTTTCTCGCTTGTAATTAACCCAAGAAACTTCAGCGGCTTTTTTTTCACCCAATTCACGCATAAGTCCATCGATCTGATTCCGTAGTTCCCTCTCTCTGTCAATTATTCTCCGATCTTGTTGATCTTTTATTTGCGCAAAAGTTATTTTTGTTTCTCCTCTTATCATTGAATCTAATTGTCCTGCATGTTCACGACGAAGTATTTCTATTTCTTTCTCACATTCTTTCCTATTGGACTGCATTTCAACTTGAAAATTATTTTTACTCTCCATTAACTCATCTTCAGCTTTTTCTTTGTATCTTTTCATTGTCTTTAATCCCGCTATTAATTTATTTTTTTCTGCATCATGAAGTCTCATTAATTCTTCTTTTTGAGATTCATATTGAACAGATAATTCATTTTTTATTTTTTCCTCATTGTCTTTATTTTGATTCATCAATTTTGTTCTTAATAGATCCATTTCTGAACCACTTTCTTTTTTCATATTCTCCATACTATTTTTAAGTTCTTGTATTATTTTTTCAAATTCCTGTTTATGATCATTTTTTGACTTTTCATAATCCAATTTTGTTTTATCTAATTGAGTTTTATGTTCTTTTCGTAATTGTTCAAGTTCTTCTTTGTGCTGTTGATGTTGTTTTTCAAGTTTTGTTATGAAAGCCTCATAATCATTTATTTGAAAATCATTAAGGGAAG
The DNA here is from genome assembly GCF_026210795.1 of Rhizophagus irregularis. NCBI lineage: Eukaryota > Fungi > Glomeromycota > Glomeromycetes > Glomerales > Glomeraceae > Rhizophagus > Rhizophagus irregularis. The sequence goes on along the minus strand of NC_089441.1, from coordinate 4,960,483 downwards.
TTTTAGTATCACTGTTTGATAGGGAAAGTCCAGCTTTCATATAATCAAATTTAGAATCTAAATCATCGACCGGAGTTGTAATACGTGTACTAGTAGAACTAACCGAATTATCCGATGAAATAATTTGTAAACTTGAATCCGAAGAACTATCATCTCTTTCATGCTTTTTATATTGCAAAAGGTCAAACTCAAGGTTTATCGGTGAATGTACTTTTTCTATTTTTGAAGGATTAATTTTTACGTCTTTAGATAGAGAAGTATGAATGCTTTGATTAACACTATTTTCTCTTGTAAAGAGTTCCACGTTTTTACGAGTTCCAAATAAAGCCATTTGAGACATTGCGTCTTTGTTAGGAGTTTGAACGACTTCTTTCTCACGATATGAATTATTATAAATGTTGGTAGTTTTCCAACTATTATTTTGAAATTTCGTTAATGCACTTTTAAAAGCCATGAAATTTGCATTCTATGTATTCTATGCGATATAAAAGTAAAAATTTTTATATAACGCCCGAGGACAATATATATATATATAATTTTTGTTGTTTGTTAACATGAAAGAAGTGTGTGACAATAAATGAAACCACGAGGAATTAATGAACCCTACAAACCCTGCCGTTTTTGTTTAATTTAGTTAATTAACTATTTCCTATTTTGTTCTTGCATGCATTTACACATCAAATAACTCATAACACTCATCAAACGCATCATCAAACACATCCGCTGATCCCGTATAAAACTGTGTGAATAGGACTAGGCTTTTACCTAGCCTTTTAAGGATAGGTTTTCTGTTATTTATTCTCGATTTTTAATAATTTGATCGCGACCTAAAATGTCATCGATATCTATCGAAGAAGAAACTCCTTCAACAAGCAGTGCTATATTCGGAAATGATCAGAATAATGACCATATAGATCAGTCACCTTTATTAGGTGAAAGTATAGATGTCGAAGTTGAAAGCGATTGCGAAGATGAATTAACCGGGACTGCCAATTATTTATCTTGTACGGTAGGTTAAAAATAATGATATTTTATGTGGAGAGGGTCAGTAAATTCCCTTTGTTTTATTGGTTTTTGTACGTTTTTTTTAAAAAAATGAAATAGGTAAATCTTGCCAACACTATTCTTGGAACAGGCATGTTGGCCATGGTACTTATTTTTTTTAGTTACGATGTATTTCTGTATGTGATTATTACGACCCCTGTTAAATTCTTTTCCTTTATAAGCCAGCAGCCGTAGCATCAGTTGGACTTTTAATGGGTAGTATGATGATAGTTTATGCAGCTATCACTTCTGGGCTTGGATTATATTTTTTATCCCGTAGTGCTTCACACACATATGGACGTAATTCCTCATTTTTTGCCGTATCAAAGTTAACATACCCATCAGCTGCTTTATTATTCGATGCTGCAATTGCCATAAAGTGTTTCGGAGTTGCCGTTTCATATTTAATCATTGTTGGTGATTTGATGCCACAAGTGATAAGCGGTTCCTTGGGTGATAAGTTTGCTGATGAATATTCTCTACTTATGGATCGACGATTTTGGATAACTATTTTTATGTTTGTTATTATACCTTTGGCCTTTTTAAAGAGACTTGATTCTTTAAGACATACTAGTTTTATTGCATTAATTGCTGTAGTTTATTTGGTATTTATTGTTATTTATCATTATTTTGGACCTGATTATAAGGCTCCTCCAAAAGAAAAATTGCATTATATAAAATTTTCAACGAAATTCTTTACAAATTTACCGATTTTCATATTCGCTTTTACGTGTCATCAAAATGTGAGTAATAATTTGTGAATTTTTGTGTTTTTGTATTCGTTAATAATATTGAAGTTTTTTTAGGTATTTTCCATTTATAACGAACATATAGATAATAGCCAAGCAAGCATCAACAGAGTAATTTTTAGTGCAATCGGTACTACGGCTACAGTTTATCAAATCATTGGACTATTGGGATATCTGAGCTTTGGTGATGATGTTTTACCTAATGTCATTTCAATGTGTAAGTATTTTATTAAAAGCCTACCTTAAATTCCTTTGCAGAATAACTAATTCACTTTTTTTTTTAAAAAAAAAAAAGACGAAACAAGCGTTTTTGTTACAATTGGCCGAGTAGCATTTGTAATATTGATACTTTTCTCTTATCCGTTACAAGCACATCCAGCTCGTGCTTGTTTAGATAAAATATTTTCATTCGCATCACCTTCTAGAAATGGTTATAGTAAGCTTTCTTCTCTAGACATGTCAAATATTAAGTTTATAATATTAACTACTGGTATTTTAATATCAAGTTATATTATTGCGATCCTTGTATCAAAATTAGATTTGGTAAGTAATAACATATCATAAATCCATAAAGAAATTATAAATTAATAAATTATTGTTTTTTTTATAAATAGGTCCTTGCATTTGTAGGATCAACAGGATCTACCACAATTTCTTTTATATTACCAGGAATATTTTATTACAAAATTCATGAAAATGATCCATGGGACAAAAAGAAAATATTAGCAACTTTTTTGGCTTTTTATGGATTATGCGTCATGGCTATCTGTTTAACTTTAAATATTAAAAAAGTTGCTTCTGGAAATTATTAAATTGTTAGATATACTTGTGTTATTTAAACATGTATTATGTATAATGTGAATTAGATGTTATATGTACTAGAAATTTTATAATAATAGAAATTGCCTTTAATATGCAATTGAAATTTTCTATAATAGTGTTATATAAAGGATTGTCCCTCATTGAATAAGATTTATTATGTTATTATTAATGTCGATATTCAAACAATAATATAAAGCTATCTATTATAAATACATTACTTTTTTTTTCTAAAGTCACTACATAACTTAAGCTTCAATATCATCTTGCATCATGTTTCCTCCAAGGACAACTTTCTCTCCAGGAGCAAAAGCTGGCATTCCAAGATATGGACATGTCGAACATCTGAATGCATCTCCAAGATAACACTAAATTTAAATAAAGATTTATTAATCTATTTTTAGGCTTAAATAAAAAGTAAACACATTAAAATACATACACTTCCACAAGATGAAGTTGGCGCAGCTGCTTTACTTTCTTTTTCTAATTCCTCCGCAAACCCGCATGAACAATTCTTGCAAGCTTTTCGTTTTCCACTAGTTTCACAGTCAGGTCCTATAATTACAAATTTAATACGTAAACATACTAAAATAGTTGATAATAATTTTCTTTCATGACACTTACGAATTAAAGTGCTCTTATCAGGTTTAATCAAGTCACTTTCGTCTAGTAAATTATTTTCGTCCTCTAATTCATCATCGTCATCAACAGAAAGAGACCAAACAGAAACTTTATTTGCAGTGCCATTGACTATTAAACAAAATATCGTATTAAATTTTTTTTTTGTGGATAAATCGAAATAATTGCTACATACCATTTTGAACTTTTTTGGCAAACGGTAAAGTAAATGAAGCACCGATCTCATAAACTGGTTTTTTAACTACAACTTCTACCAAATTTAACTGTCCCTTTAATGACTGAGCTAGTTCTTGTTTTTTATTTTCATCTTTAATTCCCCAAACTTGTTCCATAGTATTAAATAAATCATTTAATTCAACTTCAGTAGTACCTCTGATTTCTATGTCAACGAAACCAGCTAATTTAAGTTCACTGACTAAACTTTCACTAGTGCGAATGATCGGAATATCAGTAGAAGATCTTGGAGCAAGTAAAACGGGCTCTCTAAGACAAAGAGTACCTCCAGGTACTAATATTGAAGCCAATTTAGAAAGTGTTGTGGTATTGTGAGCAAAAGCCAAGGAACCATAAAGATTAGTATAAATATAATTGTATGTAGAGTTTGGAAGATCGCCTAAAATAAAAGATTAATAAAATTAATAATTTGAAATTAATACAAAAATAAAAACTAAGCTTTAAAACAAACCATGAACCACTCGATCTAAAGTTTCATCGACGACAAGGCCATTTTCAGTGACCTTTTGCATCAATTGCCCTTTAGTGTCATTAATTTTAAAAGAATCTGAATGAGACGTGTTGATCAAGAGAACCTTACTTCCAGGTAAAACTTGCGTGAAAGACATGTTTACAAGAATTCTAGTTGTGTATGTAAGTATATTCTACTCAGTGAGGTGTGTATATATATAGAAAACTAAAAACTAGCAAAATGTGATTTGTAATACTAATCGATCTAGTGTAACTAATATAAACTCAATCTTATCTCCCTTGTTGAATAATAATGTTTTCAACGCGTCGCCAGCTTGAAAGAAGAACGGGTAAATCTGGAACTCCAAGGTATTAATTAAAGAAATTTAAATTTAAAAATATATTTAATTAAGAAAATATTATTTTATAGATTTGAATATCTTGAAGAACTTGTTAATGAGTATCAGAATACAAATGATCAAGGTAATTCTAAAAAGTTATTGTTAATTTCGTCAATTTTTTTGTGTTAATATTTTCTTTTTCCAGAGGCTAAATATCAAGTATTAGCAAATTTAGCTAATTTCGCATACGATCCTATTAACTATGATTGGCTTTTGCAATTAAATGTAGTAGATTTATTTCTCGGTCAGTATATCTTTTTCAAGTCATCATATTTTGAGTTATAACGATTTATAACCAAATAAAAAATTTGTTTTAGATACTTTAAGTGAGCCTGATGAAAAATTAAAGGAATTTGGTTTAGGTGGACTATGCAATTTATGTTTAGGTAATTAATAAACAAAAAAATTTTATTATTGTACATTTTTTAACGTATATTTACTTATCCTTAGAGACTCGAAATAAAGAGCATATAATTGACAATGGTGGAATTCCAATGATAATTGATTGTTTATCCAACGAAAATTTAAATACACAATTGTCAGCAATAACAACATTAATTTTCTTGATAACACCAAAAAGTGAACAATGTAAGTAATTCTACACTTTCAATTGTAAAATTTTATATTTTAATTGATATATATTGTTTTGATTTGTTAGTTATTCTAACGGAACATGTTAAGGAAGAAATCATTAAATTATTACAATGCGATAGCGTTTGTGTAAAGAATTTGGCTACTATATTTTTAGAGGACTATTTTTCTTCTAAAGTTGACAAGAATGCATCAGAGAATGTAATTGAATATAATAAACAAAATAAGAAAAGAAAAGATAACGAATTAAATTACTAGAAATGAAATTTTACTGGATATTATTGAAGATATGATCAACTAATACTGATAATGTTATTCAATATAAAATAAAAAAATATCAAAAACCCACACTCTATAAAAAATATAAATCACTGACCCACATGAAATTTTCATAATTGTTACTCTAAAAGATCAGAATAATCAATTTCTATGACAAAAAAAATAGCATCTCCATCTTTGGTTCTACAAACAAATCTAATTGGTTGATTGTTTAATACTTTAGACATACTAAATTTAATGATCATATCTGCATTCATCGTAGAAAAGTTAGTAAAGTTGTTAAAAAAATCACAACTATAAATATGAGAAGGATCAAAGACATAAGATTGACGAACGGAAGGGGCAAGGAAATATTTACGACGCTCCGAGGCATTTAGATTTTTATCGGGAAAGATGAGTTTGGTATCCTCTTCGAGATGATGTTTGCCATAGTAAACCCATGGTTCAATAGGTAACAAAGATGGAGAAGGATTATTAAAAGTCGGAGCTGGTTTCGAATCACTTGTAATTTTACCACTTTTTTCATCAAATGACTGATTATTGGAATCAGCTTTCCAAACTTTCACAATATTCATTCCACAAATAACCCAACTACCAGCCCAAGGCCTCTTCTTCTTAAAAATTTCATCAGCGTTAAAACCAGGATCAATAAATTTTGCGAATTGAACAGCAAATTTAGATCCCATTGGAGGCTTAACACTTGATTCAGTTTCCGCGCAAAACATTACATCGTCAAAGGTCCATAAATGATCATCCCTGTTAGGATTCGTTGGTTTAAAACGTCCTTGAAATTGAAAAGAAAAAAATCTCCGATGGTTTTCAAAATAGGGACAAGTTTTTTTAACTAAATCGTTTTTGTAATGATGATCCTGCAGCCTTACTGTTATATATCCGGTAAAATGAGAGGAATTGACGAATAAAGGATATTTATCATCATTTACATTGTATCGTTGAAGGGAAGTATAACTTGGCCCTATTCTTACAGTTGGCATTTTGTTCTTATAAATGTAAACTATGTAAACTATACAAACAAATTATGTAAAAACGGAAGAGTCCAGCTAATCCGTTGTTGTTTTGTGCAGAAGAAATATATATCAGATATAAATATAAATAATTACAAATTAGGGTATTTATATATAGTATTTGTTAATTTGTACAATGTCTGGTGAAACAAATTTGTGATACGAGTTTCAAGTCTTTTTAGATCGGTTAAAAGTAAACATACAAAGCCATGCAGTGTGATGCATTGTGGCTTGAAGTTAATAGGAAAGTACAATGTATTATAGTCACTATGTAGTCATGTAGGGCGCAAGACTACCGTTTTTGATTAAGAGACGAATAGATTATATAGGATTGATTATATAGCATTATTGTTAAGAGAAAAAAAAATTTGGTTGATTAGCAGAATTCTTAACTCGCCAAGATAATAAAAGTAACCTGTTACAGAATTTCGGAAAAACCAAACCCCAAACATCTTTTATGAACAGTCTTATGATATTAATATTTGTTTTTTAACGAAAGAAAATTTTTTAGCATACATAATAGACTAAAAAAAAACCAGAAAAAAAAATTGATATCGGTTTTTTGAGGAATAAAAAGTCGAAATATTTTTGTTTTTACCGTGTATGTAATATACCTCTTTTCGTAATCATTGTACAACCAACTTAAAAAGCATCGTCTCCTTGATCAAAAACGATATATTTGCATGTAGGGAGGCTTTTTATATTAGTCTTGTATGGAAGTGTTGACATGAGTTCATATTGTTTTCACGTCATCATTTTTCACAAAATAATTTCTTTTATGTTTCTTTCTTTCCCGTACCCGCGAGTAGCTTCTTGATGCCAAACAAATTTTCTTTGTATGTAAAAAAAAATTTTTTTTTATTCATTCATTTCTTTTCCTTTTTTTTTCTTATTAAAAACTTGCTTTTTTTATTACTTCAAACCTGATGTTATTTTAGGATCTTTGTTTTTATGAACACAAATTGTTTTTATCTTGTTCTAGATTATTTATGATTTAATTTTTTTTTTCTCTAATGACTCTATATAACTCCTTAGAAAACGGTTTATCCGTTCGCGGTCACGACTTAACAGGGAAAGCGGATCGGCTCTTGCCAGAGGTAACGAAATCCGTGATATGAATACAGACCAGGCAACGCGACAACCTTCGAAACATGCTCAGGATCACTTCACTTATTCTTGGACGATCAGAAGTTTTAATGAACTCGTTACGTTTTACCCCAATGCCGGTTTTGTTTTAAGTGACAGATTCTGGTCACCACGACCTCCGTTAACGACTGATTTTTCTCCAACAAAAAACAAACAAAACGATCATCCATACTTATGGCGTATAAAGCTATATCCTAACGGCGTAAATGAAGCAGCAAAAGGCCATATATCTTTATATTTGGTAGCTATACAAACTCCTTACGAAAAAGAAACAAATATAACATTTCGAGATAAAACTTTTAAGTTAGAAGTATATCGTCTAACATCGGATCCTAATTCAACACCATTTTCTTCATCAATTCCTACTCTCATTCGAAATGAGACGTTTACTATGAAATTCGAATTTGATGGTTTAGATGATTTTGGTCGTCATCGTTTTTGTTCATTTGAAAATTTATTTCCAAATAGTGATACAAGTGCAGATATTGATTTGCTTGTAAAAGTTCATGTTTTTAATACGACCACAACTGATGATACTTCAGATGAACCTATAGAACAAATTGAATCTGAATTCCCTTCCTTTAAACAGCATCTAGATGATGGAAAGTTTAGTGACGTAGAATTCACTTTTGATTGTGGATCAGTTATAAAAGCACATCGAATAATTCTTGCGACGAGATCATCTTATTTTGAAAAATTATTGGGTGATAAATGGAAAGAAGGACAAATGAAAACAATACCTATAAAACATATGGAATATACTACTTTTCGTTCTATATTATATTACCTTTACACGGGCAAATTAGAAGTTAGATTAGAATTTGATGTATTAAAAGATGTTTATTCAAAAGCTGATATGTTAAATTTAGAAAGATTCGGTGAAATGGTAGCCGAACGGATTGCGGATATGGTAAATAGTGATAATTGGGATGAAATATTACTGTTAGCATGGGAAGTTGGTGATACCCGCTTAAAAGAAGCCGCACTAGAATATGCAGTAACAAGGTGGGATGAAATTAGAGATAGTGAGAATATGAAAAGGGTAATGGCTTGTGGTAATATGGGTTGGATTGAAGAGTTAATGAAAGCTAGATATATAAGTATGCAAATTTCATAAATTATATGTTTTCTCCCTATTTAAGAAACTTGTTTATTTATAATCAAATAATTCAAAAAAAAAAAAAATTATTTAAATATATTAATAAACAATATAAAAAATTCACTTTATAACAAGATTTCTTGTTAATAAAAAATATAAATAATTTTTTTAGTAAAGTAAAATAGTACTAAACATTATACATATTCAAACATGTATTATTAACTGTAAATCTGTAATCAATAATCTTTTCAAAATATATATATATGAAATAAAGATTTTTTGTAATAGTAGTTAACACAATTCTCTAGAAAACAAATAAAAAGTATATATATAAAAAAAATGAAATGAAAATACAATAAAATGAGAAATATAAAATCGAAAATAGTTAAGTTATTAATGGATACTGCTAATAATATCATTTAAACACTAAAGCCCAAATAGAATTTTAAATGTTCAATGTTGTTGTGTTTGAAGGTTTGCAGAAATAAACCAATAAATTAAAATAACTACAAATAATAAAATCACAAGAGTCCAGTTTAATCCCAGGAAAATAATATCTACATCATGATAACAATAAACTAAGTAATAAATTAGTTCTTTATTCTTGTCCAAACCCTACAGTTTCTTCTACTGCTAATGTTAATTTAGATACCAATCTATAGTATATTAAAATGAGTCAATTTTAAAATATAAATTAGCATTTTACAACAATAAAAATTAATAAAAGCGAAAAAAACCAAATAATCACTTACGCTTCATAAGTTTTATATGGAGGCAAGTCGATTCGGTTAAAGCTTTAAAAGTTTTTTTTAAAAAAAAAAATTAGTATGAATCCTAAATTAAATCAATTAAAATTTATCCCTATTAAATTATTATTATTATACACACCAAGTATGACTTTTTGGAAGTTGGGTAACTTCTCCTGCTTTTTCAATGGTAAATCGTCTTGGACCATCACTTCCTTGTAAATCCTTGAAACCATTCACAGGAATACGAGATGTTCCAGTAGTAAATTGTAATAATCGAGATTTCTTTTCAGAATCCCATGATCGGACGCACTATAAAAATATTAATTTGCCAAGCTAAATAAAAAAAAAGATTTATACATATATACATGTGTGTACTATTATGAACACTTACTTTCCAGAACCACACTATAACTTCGTCGGACTCAGTGTACCCTCTGTAATCAGTGTGTTTCTTCCAATCATCAACATCGATTTCTGCGATACCGCCAATTAATAACTGTAGTGATAGAAGTTGAATTTATTTTAAGTAACATAAATTAATTTAATAAACCACAAACAACAAAACCAATATGTTGAATTGCTAATTTAATTTCTAACCTCTAATTCACGTTCATCGAAAACAGCAATTAATTCTTGTGGTATAAGTTGATTAAACCCTTTCATGAATGATTTGAATTGTTCCTCAACACGTTTGGAAATACGCCATTCCGTAATATATCTAATAAATTATATAAAATAACATAAGTAAATTTATTAAAATTTATTAATTTATTTATAAAATTTCTTCACGTACTCAATATAATCTTTTTTGTTGTCTTCTGTAACTGCTTTATTCCGACCGTCTTCTATTAAATCAACAGTTACTACCTCACCGAAGCGATCATCTTCTGTTGAAAATGTCAAATCTAACACATCAGTGATGTCGTTTTCCCTATAATATCAGAATTAATTTAAGTAAGTTTATAAAATTTATATTAAAGTATGTTATTAGATATACGTACAAAGCCCAAGTCAAACTTCTAAAGAAATCTGCATCAACACTTTCCATGTCTTGTAAACCAACTTTTTTCTTCAAAATCATTTTGTAAAATGAAGTAATAAAGAAAGCATCTAAAAATCGTCGATGGAAAATAGCAAGACCGACAACTCTTCCAATAAATTCAAAGTAATTCAGATGTTCAGGATTAATTCCCGAGTGAGGATTTATTTGAAGAGTATAATTATCATGTGCCGAATATTCAAAAAGACAATAGAAAGGATTGAACATTTCATGAGACAGCAAGAAGAAGAACTCTCTGGATAAACCACCATAATCCAACCCATCTTCTCCATCAAATTTAATCATCAGTCGTTTCTTCAAATCCTGTGGTTGTTGTTTCATAATTTCTATGTAAGCATCTTCAAAAATACGATTACGTCGGACTTTAATATGACATTGACCTGGAACAGGGCGAAGGGCAGGCTGAGATCTGAAATAAATAAGTTTTCTACGGAAATCCCTCTTATATTGGGGAACATTTTGACTTTATAGAATGAAAATTAAATAGAAAATTAGTTAATCGTTTATCCTAAACTAAATTACATATAATTTTACATACTCTAAACTACTAGGCAATCGAGGATCATCCCATGTAGTTGTCTTTGTATTATGATCTACAAAGTATACTCTGGCAGTGCTCGTTAAACGCATTTCCCATCCGGATGGTAATGGACCAAGTTGAGACACGGGTTGTTGTTGAATAGTGACACCAGCACTGGCGCCGCCTCCAAACATTCTAATGTATTGTTGTCTGCGAGGGTCAACCCACGTTGTAGTTCTGGTATTATGATCAACGAAATATGGTCTTCCTTCAGGTGTTGTTCTTTGTTCTTAAAACAAAACAAAATATTAATTTCAAATATTTGCTAATCGCTCATAATAAATTATAATTGCAAATAATTGCAATTACTTACCCCAACCGGAAGGTAAAGGACCATATCCAGCAGTTGTAGCTCCCTGACCAACTGTTAATCCATTTGTTGTGGTGGGGGTAGTGCTTGTAGAAGCTTCTGAAGTTGAATTTGAAATTGAAGTAGATGAAGCGCTTTGCGCAGAAGAAGGACCTGTTGGCCGTTCTCCTTCAGGAAGTGTACGATTATTATGACGACGACGTTCTAATTCTGTGATATTTTGTTGCTCTTGTAATCGTTGAGCTGAAGTTGCATTTATTGATGGTCTTGTCCAAGTTGTAGTGCGAGTATTATGATCGACATAATATGTACGTCCAAGATGATCAACCCGACGTTCCCAACTACAATATTAACAATTAATTAGCTTATCGAATTTTAGATAATTATTTATTTATTTTTTTTTTATAAAAGTAAAAAATAAAAAATTTATTTTAATTACCCAGGTGGTAATGGTCCATGTTGATCTTCAAAGGAACTGAATGGTCGGCTATTACCGTTTACAGCAGCCCCATTAGTAGTACCTGAAGGTCCTGCACCATTTTGTGCACTGATTGGTACTGACGAACCATCTTCTCTTGGTCCTGGTCCTGACGTTGAAGAGGCACCTCTTTCCTGACTTGTTGAAGCTCTCATATTACCAAGTGAACCAGGATGGTTAGGTGGTGCACTCACATTTGTGGTTAGGTTAATAATGAGTTTACCATGCACAACTTCATTTGCGTTTGATTTTTTCAAATCTTTTGTCAACATTTCTATGATTGATAATTAAATAAATAAGTACCAAAAAATTATTGAAAAAATTAGATCAAACATGACCTGGAAAATAATCACAATTAATGAGCTTTTTTACCATCTCCTCCTGCAGAATTAACGTCAATCACATCACCAACTTGAACATTAATTACACCCAAAAATCCTTGATCTTTCTTTTTAAATTTTTTCTGGTCAAAAATTTGAACAGCTATGACACTTTGATTTGTTACTTGTCTGTAATAATAAAATGAATCAAAACGAAATATTATTTATGAATATTTAATTATTCATTAATGAATAGCTTGAAATTATAACACGCACACATCAAAGCTCTCGTTCCAATATGGATTTAAAGTCTTTTTTATAACAGAAGTAGTATGTGTTTGTTCACCGTCAACAGTAACTACTGCAAAAGGATCGGGTAGTCCTATCAAGACAAAAATAATTAAGACTTAAAATAATTTACAAAGCAACATAAGTAAAGAAGAAATGTAGCGGAACTACATACGAAAGACATCTCTCTTATATAGACCATCTGCTGCAATGACTACAAATATAAAAAAAATTAAAATAAAATACGGTAAGAGTTTCCCCATCAGGAACAAGAGAAAGACAATAAAAAACAACACATACCTGTTAAACGTATTGTCTTTCTGTGATTTAAACATTTATGTCAATTCACAAAAGATTTAACGCAAAAACCAAAAGAGAAAAGAAAAAGACCAAGAATTAAGCATTTAGTATTATGCGTTATACAAGAAACTGCTCATAAAGACATACTAACGTTTGTGAATTAGACGTAGCCATGTAGGAAAACTTCGTCTTATTCCGTTATTTATAATATAAAAAATATCTTCGGTTTTAATCTAAGGTTTTATATATTAATATTCTTTTATTAACAATGATAATAAATAAAGAGAACTGAAAAGAGCGAAAAGTATAGCTTGTGGCAACGAATTTTCTATGTTTTACAACGTAATTCCTGTAACTCCGACCTAAATCTAAAATGATGACATTAATTGTAAAAAATTTCTGATTCTTATATGCCAAGCCACGGCGAAGTTCACATGCAAGCCACAAAGTACAAAGTAACACGTGAATTGACGAGTTTATTATCATAATTTCGTACTAATAACAGCTTGAAATTTTCCGATGTTACCTAAGAAATAAACAAATCAAAAGATAATAAAGTTGCAACGAAAGCTAATTACGTGCACATAAGCACAAACATTATAGCATGCATTTTATTTTATTAATTGAAAAGTTTCCCAATCGGATTATTTCAATTCGATTTCACCTTTAACAACTTAATCGTACTCTCATCTGTTAAACAATAAACCTTAGTTTGTGGACTAATCACCCAAGTTATGCGAATTTTAGATATCAGAATTTTATATAAATCAGATTTCTTTGAAAAAATCACAATTTTAGATACTTATATTTTTTATTATACTCCGCTGATGCTACGATCCAAAACATTGAATATCATTGCTGAAATAATTAATTTCCTCCTTCTTAAGATATAATTACCTTCATAAATAAAATTAAGTTAACCTAGTTAACCTTGTAATAAATGATATTTAATTGCCAAAGAAAGGTTTTCCTCTGTCCTCTCACTCCTCTGCATGTATAAAGTCTGCTTTATCCTCAACTAAAATCATTGAAACTGACTTAAACTGACTTAAACTAACTTATTCAGTCCCCATGTATTGGATTCACCTCCTTAGTAATTTTGATCATTTCAGAGATGACTATCGAGATGTAACTGAATATACTAAAATAAAACCATGAACTCCTATCGTATGGGTAAATTTCAAATTGAATGTTCAATCTTGATTCGTGTTTTAACAAAGAAAAGTTATTTAAACAATATGAAAGAAACTTTGAGATTACCTGTCCCGCGGTATCAATAATTTTTTGCTGCAATTTTCTGTCCTATATATCCATACAGCGTGTATTCGGTAGAGAGAGAGATAAGAGTGGTTTCCACAAATTTATGTCAATTTCATAAAAGATAAAGCAAATAATGCATAAAGCTGTAAATCAATTATATCGGGATAATCATATACCGTGTAGAATCCGTACGTAACGAAATTAACGAAATTCGAATTTGTTCATTAATTTTTTTATCCATAGATTCATACTCTTTTGATTTAGAAGGTAATAATCATGCGGAAGGATAAAATTATGTAAAATCTAAAATTTTAAATTTAAATAAACGAAGATTCTAAATGATATCATAAATCTTTTTTAAAGCACCCAACATTTTGATTTCTATCAACATAACATTTCTCACCGATCGATTTGCTAATTCTTGTAGTAAATATTTTCTGCTTGTGGGAAAGAAATCAAATTTATACGCCAAGCCATTCACGTGTAAGCCACATTCAAGAAAGTAACACGTGAATGACAAGTTATTTAATTAGGTGATCTATTAAGAAATTTCTGGTTTTTTATTGGTAATAAAGTTGCTACTATAATTATTGTACATGCATATAAAGTACAAAAATGATTAATTTTATTAATTAAAAAAATTTCTCAATCAATTTGGTTTCATCTATCTATGTTCACATACTTTTTAAACATTTTATTCACATTATAAACCCACCATAATAATAAGCCTTACCCTGCAGCCACCTAATAAAATATATTAAAAAGTAACTAGATATATAATTCAATAATAATATAATAATAATACAATATCTATATTTTAATATAAAAATAGTTTAATAAATAAGATAACCATAAGAATCATTAAAAAGGAAAATAAAGTATTCATACCAAAGTGAATTTATGCGAATTCTAGTAAGAATTTTAAAAATCAGAGAATAATACATCCACCACTTTCTTCTCCATTGGGGTTTAGTGACTTTTCAATTTCACTTATCATGAGTTCAAAAATTTTAGCTATTATTAAACAATATAATGAGTGAAATTTATAAAAAAAAAAATTGAAAATAAAACCATAGTCTAAGTAATAAATAACATACTTATATTTTCATTATGCTTCGCTGACGCCTCAATCCAAGAACAACCCCATTGTTGAGACAATTCTTTTCCTTCTTCATAAGATAATTGCCTTCGTAAATAAAATTTACATTAAGTAAACATAATTAAATTTGAAGAAATAAACAGATTTGAATTGTAAAGAAGGTTCACCTTTGCAAGTGTAAATCGGTTTTGTTTCCAACTAAAACCATTGGCACTGATTCAGTCCCTGTGTAATTCAGGATTTTATCTCGAACAATTTTGACCATTTCAAAACTTTGTCGAGATGTAACTGAATATACCAGAATATAACCATGAATTCCTACCGCATGAGCGGAATTCAAAATTGAATGTTCATCCTGAATGTTGATTTTTGTGCTTTAGCAAAAAAAAGTTATTTGAAAAATGTGAAAGCAGCACAAGTAATTACCTGTCCTGCAGTATCAATGATTTCTGCTGCAATTTCCTGCCCTCTATACCGTATGACTTTATTAAACGTGTTTTCGATAGTGGGATAATAAGAGTCGACAAAATGGTTTTCCACAAATTGAATGGTCAACGAGGACTTACCTTCATAAAAATCATAGAAGAACAAACAAAGGTAAATAAGTTAGCCAAGCAAAGGAAGTTGTAAAGATCTTAACTTACCGACAGCTCGAGAACCCAATACTGCAATGGTTCTTGGTTTAGGAGAATTGCTAGTCATGTTGCAAAAAACTTCCTATTTGAAAGAAGTAAATCATAAATTGTAGATCACATATTATTGGCATGATGATCTAGTACGTTCATATTTCGTAATTCTATAATCATTCATTCTCAATAATGACAAGTTCAGGTACTAAATTTTTTTCTTTTCTAAAAAAAAAAATCATTCATTTTAATAGTTTGTTTTAATTTTTTTTTATTGTTAAAAGATGATTTGCATTTTATGAAACTTGCAATTGAGCAAGCAAATCTTTCAGAACCAGTTGAAACAGCGTACTGTGTAGGAGCGGTAAGTATATAAAAAAGTTGAATTTCAAACTAACAACTGATATTTATCTAAATATTTCTTTTATCCATAGGTATTAGTAAAAGATTCGCAAATTCTTTCTAAAGGATATTCTCGTGAATTAGAAGGCAATACTCATGCAGAAGAATGTGCATTAAAAAAATTGCACGATATAACAGAAGCAAAAGGCGCTATAATGTACACAACTATGGAACCTTGTAGTAAAAGATTATCCGGCAATAAACCTTGTGTTGAACGTATTGTAGAAACTGGAATTAAAAAAATTGTAATTGGTATAAAAGAACCAGACAAATTTGTAAAATGCGAAGGAATTTCTATATTACAAGCAAATGGAATTGAAGTTATAAACGTTCCCGAATTAGAAGAAGAATGTAAAAAACCATCTAAACATATTTTAGGTTAAAGAAAATTATTTTTGTATAAATAAATATATTAATTTATTATTTAAACTAAGATTTTAAGAAATATTACAACGATTTATTCATGAATTTTCTTTTTTGAAAGGACATCCACCATTTACTTGGCTTCCCATCAACATAAACTCTCTCAACCAATCGATTTGCTAATTCTTGACGAACTTGTGTTAAATATTGTCGTAAAACATCTAATAGACATAAGAAATTACTTAAAATTAGAAAATAAAAATAAAAATAAAATAAAAATATTTTTCATAAATGTCAAAAAAAATTCACACCTGCTTCACCTCTGCTAGGTGCAGCGTATAGAGCATTCAATGGAAAATTTGGGTCTCCAGGAAGCGCAAAATGATCTAAAGCACGAGTGTTCAATATTTTAAGTGCATCTTTCTGAGATGGATTTTTTGCTAATCTACTCAAACAATCACTAATGAATAAAATAAGATAAATTAAAACTCTATCCGCATTGCCTTGGATCTCAAAATTTCGAAAAAAACAATTTGCTCTAAAAAGATCTAATGCTTCATCAATAATATCGTCTTCTGTCGCAGGTGCTAAGAAAAAGTATCACAGATATAAGATCAACAGAAGACAAATAAAAGATTTAACAATAATAGTTCTATGTTACCTGGTGTTGCTGGTCCTTTTATTTTTGTCTTTATAGGCAACAACACCATGTTACCAATTGTTCGAAATTCACTCCTATTATTGAATTGAGAATGATATGCCTATAGGATAAAAACCATTATCATTTAATTTTTAATAAATTTAATGAGTGACTTGATAAATACTAAATTTCAATTTTACCGGCATAGTTTTAGGAAATGACGAGAAAAAGTAGTAGGAAAATAAGAACCAAGAAAAAATTTAAGTTGTACGAGTGAAATTAATCACGTGATTTTCCAGTTTGTGTAACTTCTGGCAGTTTTATAATTATGTGCAATGACATTTTATTAATAACTTAATGTTATACTATTATTTATTCCATGTCACGACTAAAAATTTCGCTACTTTCATTATTGTGATTATTATGAGTATCTTGATTATCATTAATATTATTATTATACGGGATAATTAAAAGATTTTTTGCTATTAATTCGTAACGATCCGATAGCTTCAAGAAACGTGCATATAACATGTTTTCATTCTATGAAATAAAATTTGATATTAAAAAAAATTATGGCAACACGGAGTAAAAAAATTACAGTTTCTCGCTTACTTCAAAAGCTTCAAATATTTCTCGATGGTGAAACCATGTATGTGCAAATATTCGATAAAGCCTTCTTGCAATAGATTGGTAATGTTTAAGTGATGTCTCTGGAATTGAAATCCTGTAATAATAAAACAAATTAACAAAATTCAGAATATACGCGAATTAATTTAAAAATTACCTGCTAGGAAAATATTTATGGCTATTCAATAGGGTAGTTGCTCCATCTAACGTATGAACAATGTAATCGATTGCACAACACTATTATTAATTGAAATGTTCATATTCGAAAAGATAAACGTTAGAACAAAAATAATCTAATCAGTAAAAAATTACAAACATACATACATTCAATGGAGCTTGATGTGCTGCACAAAGATATTGCCAATCATCAGCCTTCATCTCAGGACAAGTTTGACTAGTGCATTCGGCTTCTAGTTGAATTACGAGATAATTTAGCTCGAGACATAATTGTCTAAATAGAAAGAGAAAGATTTTTATCAATCATATTAAAAATATTTGAACTCAGATTTTGGTAATCACCTCAAATGTTCATATTGCCAAGTTTCTTTATCTTGTCCAGCCGGTAACTCCACCAAAGCGTCTATGTTTTCTCGGTTAGCTCTTATCAGAGACTGTAAATACTCTTGTAATGCAAAAGCAGAGTCAATCTGATCTAGTGAAATGTGAGGAAATTGATAAGCATCCTATAAAATTGTATACCTGTTCAGTACAAATTTTAATATTGCGAAGGTTCTTTAACATTTATCTAAAGTTTTATTTATTTACTTCGAGTTTGGTTCCAGGGCGATTTCTACGCAAAGCTGGTTTATGTTCAGTGGAAGTCGAAGTTATTGGTGAAGAAATTGAAGTTTCTGAAGAAGAAGAAGTGTTATTTGGTTCATTAGAAGGAACTATGTTTGACATTTTTCATAGAAACAGAAATAAGCTTTGATTAGAAAAATTTTATTCAACTTATAAATTGAGCTAGTCCCCACGTGTTTGTGACATTATTTGGCAGATTGTGTATATTAAGGAATTTCACTACATTAATTGTATTATGCAATTAGACCTAAATTGGGGGAATCACCATTATTACGATTAAACATTGCACCAAACATACGCTTGTTTACTATTTGCGACGATTGTTTGCCGATTTGTCACACAACATAAATTAATAAATTTGTGGTTTTTAAAATTTTTATTTTTTACAATTTATCTTTTGTTAGAATGACGGCTTCGTCCTCGATAGTAACAAATGTTAATTCAACTTCACGACTTAATAATAACCATGATTTTGAAAGAGTTGGAGAAAATCCTGGTGATCTTGAAGTAGTAGTCGAAAAAACGTCTAGTAATTCTTTATTGATGTCGCCTACAAATACTCAAGAATCAAGAACAGTATCTACTAATAATATAAAATCAAAACGAAAATGGATTGTTTTAGCATCATTTTCATTCCTTTCTTTTTCTAATGCGGTTCTTTGGATTACTTTTGGACCATGTCTTTATATTTTCATGGCTCATTATAACCAAATAACACCATCTTATATAAACGCTTTAGCGACCGTGTATATGGTCGTATACCCTATATTATTATTACCCGTCCTCAAGATATTTGATAAATGGGGCTTACGCCAAGGAGTTCTTATCGGTGCATTTTTAAATGCGCTTGGAACCTTCTTGAGATTTTTAGGCTCTTTTGAAGCATCCGGGTTTTGGTTATTATTTTTAGGTCAGACATTAACTGCTATTGCTGGAGTATTTATTTTAGGAGTTCCACCGAAATTAGCGAATACCTGGTTTAATTTTGGAGAACAAAATTTAGCAACAGGAATTGGAGTTACTGCCAATAATGCTGGGATTGCTGCTGGGTATAAATAAATAAATTTTTATATCCTAATATACGAAAATTTTTTAATCCTTGATTATGTTATAGGTTTTTATTATCACCATGGTTTATTAAAGAAGACACAGCTGCGACTGATATTCCTACATATTTATTAATACAATTTGGTGCATGCTCAATTATTTATTTGATTTGTGTAGCCACATTTACATCCGAAGCAAAATTACCTCGCAGGTAGTGCTTATTAATAATTGATCTCTGCTTGACAATGCCTAAGATTACTAATAATATATTTTGAAATTAAAGTGGTGTTAGTAAAAAATTGGCGACATTTTCGACAATAAATGGTTTTTGTACAGATAAAACATTTATGATACTAGCAACATCTTATGGATTAACTGTTGGTTCGTCATATGCTGTGAGCACTTTATTAGCTCAAATTATAGTTCCTGTCTTCAAAATGCACGATGAGGTAGGCGATAATAATAATAAATATATTTACCGTACCGCACTGCACATAATACCCGGATATTATACAAAATACCTGATTTAAAAATTATATAATACCCGTGGGTACTTTGTGAGATACTGGGTATTATATGAGGGGGATCATAATAGTTTTAACCAGAATTAAGCTAAAGTTACCAGAATTAGGGGGGGGGGGTACTAATTGAGAGTAAAAATTTTATATCTAGCAGTGCAGTACGGTATGTGCTCAAAGTTATTAAAAAAAAACAAAAATTTTTAATTTCTTTGTTTTTAAATAGTCACAGGTTGGATTTTTGGGATTTATTAATGTAATAGCTGGAATGGCTGGATCTGTTCTAATTGGAGTTTATCTAGATCGCACATTCGCATACAAACGATCATGTCGTATATTATATATTATCACCTTTCTTTCGCTAGGTGGCCTCATTACAGGTTTGAAGATTAAGAATATGTTTTTTGTAACCGTGTCATGGTAAATATTATTGATCTCATTAAAAAATAATTATTTCAAAGATTTCAAGTTAAACTAATTGTTATTCATTTATAGCATGTTCTTTGGTTTATCTTCGTTTGGTAAGCAATATTACTGAATTTCATCTTATATATTATCTAATACTTGAGAGAAAAATTATCTAATTATATTATAATATATAATACAGCAATAACTCCGGCAGTATTCCAATATGCGCCAGTAATTACTTCCAGCCGTCTAGTAGAAGATGAAATTACGAGCACAGGAATCCTAAATTCTGCAGCACAAATATGGGGCATCATACTTGTTTCTCTAATGGACATTACTGAAAATATTAATCAGGAATTTACAATGGAAATGCCTTGTTTGTTGTTACTTGCCATTGCATTTATAGGTATAATACTAATTTGGCTAGTTAAAGAAGATCATGATGTAAAAGAAGTTAAAGAACGAGAAACTCGACATTTAATGAATAGAGAATAGCTTATTATAATAACGTCTTATTCCTCTGTATTATATGCTGTACTTTGGTCCCTACAAAGTATTTCTATTGTTTCCACTATTTGTTTTCTTAATGACTCTTTTAGAAATTAAATTTTGTTTAGATTAAATATATATAATAATTATAGAAACAAAAAACAAAATAAATTATCTACCTGCATCTTCAACAGCTTTTATATATTCTAAATTAGCTTCTTGCATTTCTTTGTTTAGTTCTTTGATCATATCGAATTGCTCTTGTTCTGTATTCCGTAACCCCGGCAAATTATCTATTAATATTTCTATTTGTTTTGCTTTTTTAACAACATCTTGCACAATTTCTTGTTGATTCTCTAAATAGAAAAGATTCCTTTTAATTTGATTTAAAAAAAACATACACACATGGATAAACGAACAATAAATAATTCTTACCTTTAAGTTTTATTTGATCCTGACCGACCTGGACTATATCAGGTAATACGATGAACTTAATTATCGAATTATCGAGAAAGCCATATTATGAAAACTTTTAATTATACCTAAAACTCACCTCTATTAAGAAATTCTACGCTATTAGCAAACATTCTAGCCATCTATAAATTAGAATCAATATTATTTAATTAATGTATCAAAACGTATATAAACTTAAAAGAAACTAAACCTCATCTATTGCATCTTGAAGTTGTGTTAGCCTATCCATATTTATAGACGTAGCCACTTCTAGAGGTTCTTCTTTTTCGTATGATAAAGGGTTTTGCATCAAGGCGTTAACTGGATGAAATATAAAACTTTTTATGATATGACAATACTTGTTTGGATTCTTGAGATTGTAGAGTTTTTTTTAAAAAAAAAAAATTCTACAAATCTATCGAGTAGTGAAAAAAATTCATATTTATTGATTTATTGTCCCGACGTACGTAGAACATTATACTAGTGATAGTCATGTGAGTGTTTGAGTCACGTAAATCTAACTGTAACTCCTTAATTTGGCCTCGTATTAATTTAATTATCGATTCAAGAGCATACTGTATCTTGTATATAGAATTTTTTGAGAGCGTTTGATTAAAACATCCTACAATTGTAAGTCTTCAATAGCTAAAGGGACCAATTATTCAAATTATGCTCTTGCATTAATTAGGAAGTCTCATTCACGAATTCACAACCTCCACCACATTGCGACAAAAAGAAAAGGCTGCGGATTATTTTGACCTCTGTATACTTTCTTGAACGCTTTAGCAATTCCAGACCTATTTTTTGATATAAAAGGGATTGAAACTTTGTGCATCTGTAAGTGCAATCTACTATATTAAGCACCACTTTATATATTTTGTCTTTATAGTGATCATGAATAAGAAACAGCAAATCACATAATTTGGACACCCATAACTGACTCTACAGAGGTGGTTCATAAATTTGGTATGACTGCCGATATTCTAAAAAGTCATGGCATTCCGTACTTAAGCGCCCTCCTTTTCACATACATCTTTTAACAATTTAGGGTTGAAATATTAGACAGTTGGGCAGTAATAAATTTTTCGCAATGTGATATTTTTTCCAATTTTTTGAACTTCATTAGGATCTATTTGAAAAGTATCAGGCTGATCCCGCATATCTTGAAACTATTGGGACGGCAATTTAGAATTGTGGAAAAAGTTAAAACAAGAAGAAGAAAAAATTCGCAAACTCGTAAAAGAGCTGAGGTTTATATTATATATCTTGAAAAAAATCTGGTTTCGCGCGAAGAAAGATAGAAAGATTAAAAGTGGAATGCATCTTTTTTTAGAATAATACTAAAAATATTGCGTAACAATTTTATTAAACAAACAAACGCTAAAAAAATATTATAATAATTTACATATTATGTAAAGAGATATTTTAATTACCTGTAGTATATTATTAACCACGTTAATCAGTTTATTTAAATGAAACTTTCAGTAAAAATTCGAATTGATAGTTAACTACAGAGCGTGTACCGTTGACTAAAATACATTTATACCCGGGGTATGACTTCCATCACGTTAGTATTAGAAGAATTTAATATGTCAAAATTTAGGAAATTAAATAGATTCGCATATTACATATTCGATATATTGAGAACTTGTTTTTCAATTATGCAAAAGATAATAGCTAATCATGATATCATATTTACATCATAAATATAAATTCATAAATTTGAAATATATATACATATATAGAATGGATGTATATATAGAAATAAATTATTATTATTATAAATATAAACAGTAAGTTACATAAATATTTGTACATAGAATGAAAGAAATTGGTCATAAAAATAATTTCATTCCAACGCAGCTTTCCAATCTCACTTGCATATATAATAACTTACAAACGAGAAAAGTCAACCAAGCCAAAGAAATCCGAATTTACTGCGTCAACAGTCGTATTAGGAACAGCGGTATCTCTCACAGCAACGGTGGCATAAGCTGGGAGAATATTAAATGGCAAGGAATGACCGTTGTTTTGCAAAATATTGATCCCATCGACAATCAATTGAACCGATTCCAAGTCGGAATTAGTTGAGGTTTGCTGATTATTCTCTTGTGATAAATTAACTACATTTAATAATGTCGCTTCAGATACATCAACTTTAGAAGTTTCCTGTAATGCTTGAATGGGAACATAATATAAGGCTTCCGTGTTGGCTGGCAAAGTTTGAGTTAAAGAAACCGATCTTATGGGAGGAATGGTGAATAAAGTCGAAGAGGATATTGAGTAGTCTACAGCCTTTTCATCACACTCATTTTTTACAGCAATAGGAGACAACATATCAACGTCTCCACTTCCTCTAACTTTATTTAACTTTGGAGAAGGCCTATCATTATAAGTAATGACTTTATGTCTACGTAGAGCTTCATTTTGAACTAAGTCAACACCTGGCTCAATTGTCAACAATTGAACATAAGCACAAGGCGAGTAGAGAAAGTTATGAGAGCCTATATTAATAAACGAATTAATCGAATCATAAGTATCCTCATAATTAAATAAACATACAAAAAAGATGAACCGAACCTTCTTTATCTTCATAGATAATCATATGATGCAAGCTATCATTCAACTTTACAGTTATTGTTTTTTTACTCAAACCAATTTTACGATGGATAAATGTGCCCTTGGCAGAAATTTGAACTTTTAAATCTTCATTCTTGATTCGTTGTTTAGTTTTTTTATTTAGTTTATCGTAACTTTTCACAAAAGGAAATCTCATTTCGAGCTCTTGATAAACAAGAAAATCGCCAACGATTTTGCTAGGAGACCAAATTCTGCGACACCGCGAGTAAAAGAAAGTACTTTTAGCCAATTTGCATAATGTACTTGAAATTTTTTTTTTTGCCTATAAAACTATAGTAAAAAAAAAATACTTGAACTTTTACTTACTTCCCATCAGTCCATCTTTTGATTCCCGATTCAGCTTCATCGTACACGTATCTATGATTTATTAATATAAATACGATTTATCTTCCCTCATTGCTAGTAACAATAATGTAATAGTGATTTATTTACACGGAACCAGCCCTTAAAATTTTCTTCTCATCTTCTACCATGCGACGTGTAGTTCTGCATAGCACTCCTTGACGACACGCCTCTAATATTTATTATGTAAATTAAGAGATAAGTTTTTTTTTTAAAGTATAAAAAAATATAAGTATAAGTTTTTACCGAAGATAATTAAAGCATCTTTTGTGCTTGTGATCCTCCCTAAAATTTATTTAATCGCGTAAAGTTTAAAAAATGGTTTAGCTTTATGAGCTTTATGATAAATCAATATATTACCGTGAAAGGTTTCCATCTTTATTTTAATATTTTAAAAAAGGTTGGTAGCAAGTGAAGAATGTTTTAGAGGTTCGAGAAGCTTTTTTTATGATTTGATGGATTGAATAAATTCAAATTAACATGAGCAAGTTAAAATAAGTCAAAACAAGAAGCATATTTATATATGTATATTAAGGAATGACGTGATTAGTATTAATTACAGTAGACTATTGACTATTGCGGAGTCTACGCGTATTTTTTTATAATCATCATGTACGCGTCTATCATTAGATATCAATTAAAGAGTCTAAAGAGTCTGAATTTTAAATCAGTTTATATATAAAATTTCAAATGAACTGTACATTTATTTTCTATTCATTTACTAAATCATTTAAAGAATATTTTCATAATAATAATAATAGGATTTTAACTTAGTAATTACTTTACACTATCCAACGAATGTACTAATAAACGTGGCAATATAATTAATAAAAATGTTACTAACGCTATAATTGCAATGATGTCACGGTACAAATTATATTCAATGCATAGTTGTAAAGTTGATAGTTGAAAATTGGTTATTATCTTGGGCATATAATTGAATAAGATTACAAAGTAATGTACTGTAGGTTGCAATAATGTATACTAGTTATGTAAATTTTAATAATGATATTCTAATAATTTTAATTACTCTCTTCGTCATCTCCTTTATTATACTGTATACTTCCCTTACTGTATATAAATTTGGTCATTAAATTTGTTTAAAAAAATTTTTAGATATTCCTGTCTTTTGATTAACAGAATTTGGTGTGAAACGGTTGTGCCAATTCTTTTGAAAAGATCCTTGGAAGTTAATTAATAATGAAGATTTCAGGAAGCGAAAAAGATTGAATTATTTATATAAAACCATAATTTCATTTTTATCATCCGAATCTAAAGTTCATTTACCGGATAATTACATCAATTCCCCTAAACCTTTATTAAAATATATTATGACTATGGCTAAACATCGTATAATAATATATTACAGGAAATCTTTAAACGTAACTACATTAGAATGCTTTGCTCCTAATGAGTTGGTACAAATTTGTCATAATATCAGATCAATTATTGTAGTTTTGAATTAATTACTTTAATTAAAGCACAAAGGAATTTACAATATTTCAAATGGTAATAATGGAGGTAATGTATATAATATTCCATGTAAAAAAATAAGAGAAGCTTTAACAAAGAAAGCACATTCCATTATTTCAATCGATATAAGCTGGCCAATTAGATTTTGTTGCCAAATTTGTTAATTTAAAACTTTAATAATTGATGGAACAATTGTGGATAAAAATAATGGTTTACAGAAGGCCAATCTACAAAATTTTACTTACAGTATATCTTTATGATCTATTACTCAAATCTAAAAATCAGTTGCACCTGCTGATAAAATTCATAAAGTGATATAATCGATGATTATATTTATTATGTTGAAGTAAAGAAATTTGCAAATAATAATAATTATTGTTGTCGGTATTATTAGCAAATT
This sequence comes from Rhizophagus irregularis, assembly GCF_026210795.1. NCBI lineage: Eukaryota > Fungi > Glomeromycota > Glomeromycetes > Glomerales > Glomeraceae > Rhizophagus > Rhizophagus irregularis. The sequence goes on along the minus strand of NC_089441.1, from coordinate 4,934,337 downwards.
CAATGGTTATTGTGATTATAATATTGAAATTTGTAATTCATTATAAAATGGGAATTGAATATTTGAATCGAAATTTGATTTTCTATTTGTAATAGTGAATTGGAAATAAATATTAGACCTAAATTATATTATCAGTTCGGGAATGGTCAATTTCGCATTGTTTTGTTCGCTTATTTATCTATTTATTTTATCATTCAAGATATAAAATTATCGATTAATTAATATTATTGCGCATCAAACTCTTTGCGCACAACCTAACACTTCATTATAACAATAATCAAATGATAAAATATGATATCACTTCAATCTAGGATAACGTGATAACGTCGCTCATCTTGGTAAGATCATTTGATTATTTGTTTTTTAAAAAAATATCATCGTAAAAAATATATCTGCTGCGCTCGTGAATTGCGTTTATCCAATAGTATCCTAAAAAGGAAAATAATACCTAATTTTACAGTTTACTACAACCCCCTTTATATTGTACATATATTGTACAATACGAGATTAGGAATTGTTATTTATTACACAAAGACACAAAACATATCTATAAAGAGGATAAAAGGTTTTTTTTTTTTAGGGAAAGTTTGGACTTCCTTTTCATATTTTTTTTTAAAAAAAAATGGCATATTATTTTTATTCTCTTTATTTATATTTAATTTTAATCTTAGTTGTGTTCTTTGGGGTCGAATCATACGCTCCTATTGGACGTTTGACTCATTCTTCTGTACTTATTAAAAATAACCTTTATTTTTTTGGCGGACAATATAGAAATGGTTTGGTATCAAATGAAGTATTTTATCTTAATTTATCTCGATCGTTTGATGTAGAAAATCCACCATGGTTTGATCTTACTTCAACAGCTTCAATTCCATTTGGAAGTCATTTCGCAACTGTTGCATCGAATGATGTGAATAATAATTTAGATATTTATTTATTTGGTGGCGTTATGGTCGATATAATTACACAACAAGACTCATTTACATCTTTCGTATTCAAGTTTAATGTTAATTCATCAAGATGGAACGCTCCTTCTGTTAATGGAATTGTACCAAAAAGAAGGAGGAAAATAAATGCTGTTAGTGATAACTCTGGAAAAATTTATATTTATGGTGGCGTTGCTGATGTACTTGTCGGTTCATCAACACCACAATTCCTTGATGATTTGATTATTTTTAATACTGTTGATTCATTATGGTCAATTAGTTCTTCAACTATTATACGGGCTTCATATTCTGCAACATTATTACCAAATGGTATTATTGCTTATATTGGAGGTCATGAAAATCTTGATCAGATCGTAGATATTTCGAAAATTGTTCTTTATGATATAAAATCTTCAACATGGTCGATAAAAGTATGTATAAATATTTTAAATTTTAATAATAATTATTATTTATAATAATGATCCATTTTAATTTTATAAAAAAGACTGCAAAATTTCCGGATCAAATAATTGACAATCGTTTGTCTCATACGGCAGTATTAGGTAAAAATACTTTATTATAAAATTATTAAAAAAAAAAAAACTTTTAACAAATTAACTAATTATCTATTTATATTTAATATATTGAAGCTCCAAATACTAAGATTATTGTTTTTGGGGGTTCTAAAATTGCGAATGGCATTTTTAATGTCAGAGTATCTCCAGATGTAGCCGTTTTAAATACAGAAACGGAACCATTTGAGTGGACTATACCGAAAGTAACTTCGAGTATTGGCATATTTCCATCACTTAAAGGCCATACAGCTAATCTTGTTGGAAATTATATGATTGTAGCTTTTGGTAATTTATTTATTTATTTATTTATTTAGTTTATTATAATTCAAAAGCTGATTTTTTAATATAATAATAATAATAATAATAAATTGGTTTTAATAGGTAATATTACTCAACTAAATACTGAACCATCGGAAACTAATACTAATATTTATTTAATGGATATAAGAAATTTTACTTGGGTTAATTCATTTGAATTTGAAATTGAACAACATGCCGAAAAAAAAGAAAATTCTCAATCCAATGAATCAAATGATAAGAAAGTTGTAGTTGCAGCGGTTGTTGGAGTTATAGTAACAATCATAGTTATGATTGGTGCATTTTTAATTTATAAGTGGGTACATAAAAAGCGTAAAAATCTTCCAAATCCTCCAAATCCTGGTGATCACCTTGGTGCTGAATGATATTGAAGAAATCTCTTGGAAACTAGATTTATTAAAAAAAAAAGGTTACGAATAATAATATTATAATTAATTTTAAAAAAATTATATAATGGTCGTGATGCAAAATTGCAAATACTAAAGAATACCTAATAAAGAATTTTTAAATTATTCACAAAATAAAGAATACAGGCAATCCCATTTCTTATTTATTAATGAAATAAATTTTTTACTTTACATTAGGTTATTATACGTTTGTTGCGAAAGATGATGTATGTGTTAAAATATAATTATTTTTAGTAAAAAATGAAACATGAATCATATAAAGTTATATGATGAACTAGTCAATTGCAAATGATACTATAAGAAGTGCGAGCCAGAAAGCGTATTGGAATCACATGGAACACAAAAACAATGTAAGAAATGTAGTACACTTATACGATCAATTAATTAGAATGTTTACACCATTTACTATGTCTACTTTCACTATTTTGGTTTTAATCTATCTCTCCCTACTATATGTCCTATAGATACGATGACATTAAGGTAAATGTTAAAGCGACACTTCCTGCGAAAAATTGAATTTGTGAACAATAATATAAATCCGTGAAACATGATATTTCTAGAAATTGAGTGAGTGAAAGTTAATATTCATAGTTCGATTTCACGATGACAATTAAGATCCTTTTTTAACTTATGCTTTTACGTAATCGCTAATTACGATACACTTTTTAACTTTCTCAGTTGAATTTAATTCGCTGTACTTAAGAAGCAAAATCAGGTACATTATATTATTATATTTATATATAAAGATTCATAATTTTTTTTTATAATTTTAATTCCATCTAAAAATCATATCTAAAATACTTATGAGATATAAGTTATACCCAGTTCTAAATCGATATTATTAAATCAAGTAAATTGTATTAGTCATGGGTATTTTTGTTGGTGCTATAGGTTTCTATTTTATATGGAGTAAACTAATATAATAAGGTTGATAATATTCCAAAACGGTAAAAATGAAATACAGAGGGACGTGACAAATTGTGATTAATTGATAAACCGAATCGTTATATAGCAAAAAAAATTTTGATATACTGAAAATCCATTATATTGAATTTTCAAAAACTATATTATAACTCTCCCATCTTTATTTTAAGTGAAAGAGATTTTGAAAATAAATGTTAAAATGTTTTTTATTAAAAAATAATTATATCACTAGCCAGCCGGAATTTTTAATTTATCGCATCATGTACAGTATTGGTTCCTGATCATGTGCTCTGATACATCACTTCTATGGAAATAACGTAACATAAAAGATTTCATTCACAAAAATAAAAGTAAAGGGTATAACAAAAAATCTTTTATAAGTTTATATTTTCAATATAATTGATATAATTTATTTCCTAGAAAAATAATCATAATAAAAGGTATTCATGATAAAATTTACAGTCTTCATGTAATTATTTCTAAAAATAGAGCCAAAATATCCGACTGGCGAAGATTGTTTTAATGTAGAAGATCTAGCTCTTAGCACATCTGCAGATGTTCGTTTTAGCATTTCATTTTCATATTCTTTAATACATGAAATATAATTTTCTGGAGAATAATTAAGTAATGCTTGAGAAAGAACTTCAGCATCTTTAATAGCATTATTTGTTCCTAATCCTAATACAGGACTCATAGCATGAGCAGCATCTCCTAATAATGTAACTCTACTACTTGTCCATACATTGACAGATAATGGATCAATATCTCGAATCTGTCTACGTTGTACAGGATTATAAGTTTTAAATAAATAATTTTTAGGATCAGGAGCTGTTCTAGGAACCAAACTCCACAATTCTAACAAAATATTAGTAAATTCACATTCTGGTCTTAACTTTCGAATCATATATTTAACATGATCGATAACTGATGCAGGATCATTATCATCAACTTTAATTTTGTCACTTTCGACATTATCATCTAATTTAGTAGGATAATTAAAAATTAATGTTACCCTGTAGTGAGGTTCACATTTATCCTTTTGTTCTTGCTCTTGTTCGATTGGAATCAAGCGGTAAATAATAAGGATGACATCTCCATTTAATCCAATAGTTTTCTGAGATAAGCTGTTTCCAATGATTTTAATTAATCTGACTATTAAACTCTTAGGTATGGCTACATCCGCATTAATTTGAGTTATTCCAAAATCAAAAATTTGTAATTCGGGTATTTTTCGTTTTCGAACTAAAAGAATAAAAAAAAAATAAGAAATAAAATAAAATTAAATCATATTTATTTATTTATTTATAGCTACCTGGAGAATTTATCCCATCTGCACCAACTAAAATGTCACAAAATTCTTTCGAAGCATCCTCAAAAAATACCCAAACGCCTTTTTCAGTTTCCTCATATCCAATACATTTTTTACCCCATTGAACTGGTACATTTTCTAATAAAACATCTCTAAGTCTATCACGATAAGTAATAATTTCCGAAGAACCGGAAGCATTTGCGACCCCATAAACGTCTTTAGCTAGTTTAGATGGTGGTTTTAATAATAGACATCCTGTATGATCGGAGAGTGAAAATCCATGACGTTCTACATCAGGAATCGGATTTGGCATTGCTTTTGGAAGGTTTGAAGCGACCGATGAGGGAAGACAATTTACAAGGGATCGAGCTCCGAAATTGTTTATACTTATATGATACCCTTGCCATCGATCTTTTTTTAATATGGAAAGAGTAGGAAACAACGAGTTAACATGAAAGTTTTTCTTATGAAAAATATTCGTTTCTATACCTTGAGGACCAGATTCTCTTTCAAAAATTTTTACGTTAAATTCTTTTTTATCTTTGTTCTTTATCAAAGCATGATAAAAAGAAAGTCCTCCTAGTCCAGCACCAGTAATAATTACAATCGGAATTTTTTGTTGCATATTTTTTTTTTTTTTGAAAAAATGGTTAAATTATAATTTTATAACGTCCAGATGTATATCTGAATGAAAACAACAAATCTTTAATTCGGGTTCTATTTATATAAATTAGTTATATACTGTATGTACACAAAAATGACGAAGTAAATTTTTTTTCTTTCACCTTCTTCAGAATTAATTTCTATTTACATTACGTATAAAGAAACCAATCAATTCATTTATCCTAAGCGATATCTTTGCTAATAGTTATAATGGATTGAAAATTTTAAATGGACTTGAATTTCCGTAATAGTTATATAATGTACTATACTTTTTAAACTAAATAAAGTTCCACGGCAAATGAGTCAATTTTGTATCACGAAATTTTTCATAAGTTGGGACGATCAAAATGAAGTGTATGGTGAATTATTATATAAGAAAAATATATATATGATTATTGTGAATTGTGATAGAAAAGTTGATTAAGTAAACAGTTGTCAAAGTAACACAATTCTATGCCGTATGTAATGCACTTTTGGGAAAAAAGAAATGTATTTATAGAAAGTCTTTACGAAATATTTTTTCATTGCAAAATTATATTAATGAAAGTTGAACACAAATTACATTTTATGATTCATTCAAAATAGTATTAAGCATTGATTCATTTTTCGTCCGTGGCCAGTACACCATTTTGAAAAATCAAAACATGTAAATTTCTGTTACGTTGAAATATGTTAATCACCTGATAAAAATTATAGATTTACCGGACAATTACCGGACAATACATCAAATATAACAGAAATCATTATTTCGGTATAAAAAAACTTAATTATTTCCATTCTGGCAATTTGTTAAAAATGAGTCTTTCGTTGATTTAATAAATTTAATAAAGTTTTTACATTTTGGATTAAATGAAGTTATATGAATTGCCATAGTAAATGTTATTTTATCCGTAAAATTTTTTCTCTTTTGTCATTTTTAAAAAATTACGTGTATTCTGAATCAAACGCGCCAAATTATATTATTTATTAAGTCAATCAATCTCAACTTCACGACACAAAATGATACAGGCATTTGCATGTTCATTCATCACTGATATATAAAGACTTAAAAGACCATGATAATTTATTACAAAAGACACATGAGAGACTAAAGGATCATTTATTACTAAAGATGCAAACGAAACTAAAGAAAGGTTCATTGGAGTTCCTTTGCCTTATCTGGCACGAATAATTCGTCTTTAAATAACGATCTTAATATTTATTTATTTATTTGATTTTAATCAGCTAATTTTGTCATTGAAAGATAATAATGGTCCAACGTGACTCTTTCGGAATCATTAATTATACTTTTATCTCTGTTTCAAAAAAGCGTAGCTTAGTATATTTGAATAAAAAAAGAATATCAAATTACCGGACAAAGTTGTCGCGTTTAATAGAAAATGTAACATTACTATCTATCGATTAATTTCTTTAACTAATTAATTAATCTTCGAAATTTAAATGATCCATAATAATATATTATATATACTATTTAAAATAAATTTAAATAAGAATTTCATATTTGTATAACAGATAAGCATATTTTGTTTTTAACTGACCTAATAAAATTGTTTCAATCAATAATTGCACAATCAAAACATTCGGAATGATAATTTTTAACTTCTATAAAGATAATAAAATTTTTAATAAGCAAAAATACGCATATAATAAATACAGTATACGTAAAATATATATTTCATTTCAATTACCTGTTTGTATTTGCATAATATATCTTGAAGATATAAATTCTTCTTGATTTAAACAATTTACAGGTTCAGGTAAATTTTTAAAATTGAGGAGTCGACTGGTATATATTGCTTGAGGATGTGTATCAAAATTTTTTGTTGTTATTGGATCATTAAAATCAAAATCAAAATATAGTGCAGTACTCTTTATCTTTTCAAATGTGTTAAATATCATTTCAGAAGTTGGTCGGTTTTTGGATTTGCGTCCCAGCATTTTCGAATCAATTCTTTTAATTTGCCTGGTATTTCTTCTCTTATTTTTGGGCGTAGTCCACAACATATATCTATTGCAAGATAGTAATCATGTGGTCGATCACAAAACGGAGGAATTATAGAAACTATTTCATTTATAATAATACCTAATGAATACACATCAGACGCCTGTGTATATTCTTTCCCACGTAATATTTCAGGCGCCATATAAGGCATTACTCCATAGGTATTTGTATTATTTGTATGTGAAGAAGCTTCATTTGCTGGTTTGCAGAATCCAAAATCACTAATGCGCGCGGATGATCCATTAGAACACAATACATTACCTATATGAAGATCTTTATGAATTAATCCATGTTTATGAATATTAAAAAGACCTAAACAAATTTTTTCTGTATATTCTTTCTTATTTGAACATGGACTAAAATATTGATTGAGACAATATCGTAAATCATAATCTTCTAATTTGAATACTAATGCATAATTAGAAGTATCAGGAACTTGCGTTATTCCATGAAATTTTATTATACCCTCATAATTATTAGAAATTTTCGCCAAATTTTTAATCTATAATTTATAAAAATAAAAAAAATAAAATGAATAAGAGTGAAAGAGTGAAATAAGATAATTTAAACCTTATCTATATTTTATACCTCATTTAAAAAATCTAAACTCAGGTCCCTCGAATTTTTTAGTACTTTTAAAGCAACTCTATAGGTTCCGGATCTTTTCCAATTATTATATTCTTGATTCCAATTGATAATATATCCATCAATCCATGTAGCTGAATATACTTTAGCAAAACCTCCCTCAGCTATATATTTAATATTTGTAAATCTACTAAGTGGAATCCATTCTAAAACATCACTAAAATCACGTGCAGAAACTTGTTTATATCGTATTAATTCATCAATTTCTGTATTACCGCTACTCCATTTATCAAATTTTCGTTGAAATCGTTTTTGATTGCAAGATAAACAACCATAGGATCCTGTTATTACTTGATAGCATTCTTTACATCTTCCAAACTTCATAAGATTTTTTTCTTTATCATTAGTTAATTTATTATAACAATTAAAACATATTACAAGTCTATCAATATTTTGATCACATTCCAAACATAATATAAAATCACAATTCTTAAATTTCCTATTCCATAAATAATTAAACAAGTTAATAAATATATGTTTTAGTTTGCAAAATGAACACCCATCGTAGTTTCTTATTATTTCAAAACAACCTCCGCACGCTCCAATCATTGTAGGATATTCTTTTTTATGACTATATACTTTATCATAACATTCGAAACATGAAATACTATTAATTTTTTGATAACATTTTTCACATAAAATTAACTTTGCATTCTTATATTTTGTTGATCTTTCGTATTTATCCAAATCATAATCTACTGTTTTAAAAAAGGAGACTTCATAAAGTTGATCGTTTTCTTCACATAAATTATAGATCCATCCACTGGTCCACAAAAAGGACCATCGTTTATTAGCAAGAGTATATGAGAGACCGAAAGAAAATTTATTATGAAAGATCCATGTAAAACTAAAAAAACATTTATTACGAAAGGTCAATGTAAAACTAAAGGAGAATTTATTACTGGTCGAGCATTTATCGTCAAATATACACGAAAAACTAACAGAACATTTATATTTACAAAAGGTCCATGAGATACTACTAGTACTAGAAGAACTCTTATGACCTAGCATTATTTGTATATTAAATCGGTCTGACTGATAGCGTTTGTAAGTTATAGGAGTTCCTGGCGCAAAATTATTTAAAAGCGTTATTTGAACTGTTTTATTCAGCACAAAAAATCTATCTTTAAATAACGTTGTATTTTTGATTTTAATCAACTAAATTTTACCGTTGATCACGGAGTTCAACATCCGTACTAGCCAATGTAAATATAGTTTACAATTACAATGATAGATTTTTTGGAATCATTTGAAAGAACTTACTCGAAGTGTAACATGATGATATATTTGGATGAATAAAGAATAGACAAAAATTATTTATTTAGCAGGTTATGAATAAAAGTCTAAGTTTCTATCGCATTAGGCAAATGATTCAGATAACATATTTTTCCAAATAGAAAACGATTCCTTTACAGATATAAATGGTAAAATTATAAAATAAATTACTGTTAAATTATATAAAGTAAATAGCAAATTTTATGGGTTTGATAAATTACTAAATTAGAACTTTATTCAATTTTTAACTTTATTCAATTAACAAATATGTTGCATATTCATCAGGAAATTTTTAGGTAGATTAATTTGGAAACTTGTGGAGTTCTTGCATCGGATTATGTGGGCATGTTTCCACGTATTTTATTTGAGAATTGTGTATATTTCCGTTTGGTGTAAAATCTTTTGGAAAATTGTGGAATTCTTTAGCGGAATATGTGGATTTCGTTTACGAAATATGTAGAATTTATCTGTGGAATTCCGAGTTGATTAAAATTTTAAAGAGAATATTATATGTCATTACTGAAGTTAAAAGCACTACATATAAAATGTTTATTTATTATTTTTTATTAATAAAGTTTTACTACTACTAATTTAATCACTTATTAAAAAAGGAAGGAGTTTACAAAAAATGAATTATCATCAGTTATTCATTACCAATGATAACGGTTATTTACCGAAAAATTTGATATTATGATCACTGATTTTTTATTTTATTGATTTTTTATTTCCATGCAGGCATGCACGTTGTCAAATTGATAAAAAACCAAAATTATATACATATTTAAACAATCAATTTTTCCTCCATACCATGAATATATGAATTATAGAAAACAAAATTTTTTATATTAAAGTTAATTCTAGTATTGTTACAAAAAGCTAATCAAAAAAATTAATATAAAATAAATAATACTTTTTCTAATAAAATACTAATTATTATTCGAAATTCTATTTACAAATGACAGTATATACCATTAAAAAAAGATATGCTTCGTTAAATAATTAAAAATTTAAAAAAAAATATTAAAAATAATAATTTTCATTATATAAATTAAAAAAATTGATTATAAAATTGTAACTGACTTAATAAAGTTATTTCAGTTAATAATTGCACAATCCAAACAATCAGAATAATAATTTTTAACTTCTATAAAGATAATAAAATACTTAATAAGCAAAAAATTTGCATATAAAAGTGTACACAGAAAATAATATATTTCATTTCAATTACCTGTTTGTATTTGCATAATATATCTTGAAGATATAAATCCTTCTTGATTTAAACAATTTACAGGTTCAGGTAAATTTTTAAAATTGAGGAGTCGACTGGTATATATTGCTTGAGGATGTGTATCAACTTTTTTTGTTGTTATTGGATCATTAAAATCAAAACATAGTGCAGTACTCTTCATCTTTTCTAATGTGTTAAATACCATTTCAGAAGTTGGTCGGTTTTTTGGATCTGCGTCCCAGCATTTTCGAATCAATTCTTTTAATTTGCCTGGTATATCTTCTCTTATTTTTGGACGTAGTCCACAACATATATCTATTGCAAGATAGTAATCATGTGGTCGATCACAAAACGGAGGAATTATAGAAACTATTTCATTTATAATAATACCTAATGAATACACGTCAGATGCCTGTGTATATTCTTTTCCACGTAATATTTCAGGCGCCATATATGGTACTACTCCATAGGTATTTCTATTATTTGTATATGAAGAAGCTTCATTTGCTGGTTTGCAGAATCCAAAATCACTAATGTACGCAGATGATCCATTAGAACACAATACATTACCTATATGAAGATCTTTATGAATTAATCCATGTTTATGAATATTAAAAAGACCTAAACAAATTTTTTCTATATATTCTTTCTTATTTGAACATGGACTAAAATATTGATTGAGACAATATCGTAAATCATAATCCTCTAATTTGAATACTAATGCATAATTAGAAGTATCAGGAATTTGCGTTATTCCATGAAATTTTATTATACCCTCACAGCTATTAGAAATTTTTGCCAAATTTTTAACCTATAAATTATAAAAATAAAATTAGTAAGAGTGAAAGAGTGAAATAAAACAATTTAAACCTTATCTATATTTTATACCTCATTTAAAAAATCTAAACTCATTTCCCTTGAATTTTTTAGTACTTTTAAAGCAACTCTATAGGTTCCGGATCTTTTCCAATTATTATATTCTTGATTCCAATTTATAATATATCCATCAGTCCAAGTAGCTGAATATACTTTAGCAAAACCTCCCTCAGCCATATATTTGATGTTTGTAAATCTATCATATGGAATCCATTCTAATATATCATTGAAATCACGTGCAGAAACTTGTTTATATCGTATTAATTCATCAATTTCTATATCACTGCTATTCCATTTATCAAATTTTCGTTGAAATCGTTTTTGATTGCAAGATAAACAACCATAAGATCCTGTTATTACTTGATAACATTCTTTACATCTTCCAAACTTCATAAGATTTTTTTCTTCATCATTAGTTAATTTATTATAACAATTAAAACATATTATAAGTCTATCAAGATTTTGATCACATTCCAAACATAATATAAAATCACAATTCTTAAATTTCCTATTCCATAAATAATTAAACAAGTTATTAATTATATGTTTTAGTTTGCAAAATGAACACCCATCGTAGTTTCTTATTATTCCAAAACAACCTCCGCACGCTCCAATCATTGTCGGATATTCTTTTTTATGACTATATACTTTATCATAACATTCGAAACATGAAATACTATTAATTTTTTGATAACATTTTTCACATAAAATTAATTTGGCATTCTTATATTTTGTTGATCTTTCGTATTTATCCAAATCATAATCTACTGTTTTAAAAAAGGAGACTTCATAAAGTTGATCGTTTTCTTCACATAAATTATCATAGATCCATCCATTGGTCCACAAAAAGGACCATCGTTTATTAGCAAGAGTACATGAGAAACTGAAAGAAAATTTATTATGAAAGATCCATGTAAAACTAAAAGAACGTTTATTACGAAAGGTCAATGTAAAACTAAAAGAGAATTTATTACTGGTCGAGCATTTATCGTCAAATATACACGAAAAACTAATAGAAGATTTATATTTACAAAAGGTCCATGAGATACTAGAAGAATTCTCATGACCCGCCATTATTTCTTATTTCAAAAAAAAGGATCTAACAAATTAATATTAATAAGTAATAAATAACAAATGAAAATATTAAGGACGAAATAATAATGTTAAAATATAGATATTATTATTTCAAAATTTATCCTAGAACAGATGTATTTATCCATTTGTAAACCAATAATGACAATAGCTTTCAACATTTTACATTTTGGATTTTGTGTAAGCACCGACGGTAGTATACCGCTGATCGCCGGTCATTATTATTAGTAATTATAATTAAATGAGCTGAATTGTGTTTCAAAAAAAAAAAATTGTATTCCAATATTTTATTAAAGCAGCTTTAATTGCAAACTCTATACAGTTTAAAAATAATCGTCTGCAAGGACCTCATAATACATCAGTTGAAACTTGACTGAGAATATTGGTATGTGCTATGAGACCCTAGGCCAATGAAAGCTGTTTTATACTTTTTCATATACTATTATTTTCTAAAGATAAATATAGTAATATAATATAATGATAATTAATATTTTAATATTTCAATGAATTTGTCATTATGCATGGAATAATGGAATATGATATCAATAAGATCATTTACAGAATCACATGAAATTTTATTTAAAAAAAAATCTGATATCAATACTTTATTTTAATATACATGTACAGTAAGTATATTGCTACGGCTATGAAAAAAATAATGATTATGATTTCACTGATATTTTCCTTCTTAAAATAACGTTACTTTAATAATTTCCCTTTCCCGATTTAACAAAAGCTTCAAATGCATTCCATATATTTCTTTAAAATTTCCAGAAAAAAAATTTTCGTTATACAATGTTTCCAAATATAATTCATAAGAAGGCATGTATCTATCAATAAAACTTTTAACTTGTTCATCACTCATTCCATTTTTTCCCGTCTTTTTCATATTATGTTCCTGTTCTAAACGCCATTGATAAACATAATTAATATCTTCGGCTTCAATACAAATAAAAATATCAAGAAAGGGATACCAATTTTCTTCATATTGTTTTAAATTCTCATTTATAATTTCTAAATGAGAAATTGGATGAGATTTTAATGCCGAACAAGATGATGCATTGTCATACGCTTCTTTGAGTTTAGAAGAAGATAAATGATTGAATCCTAAGCACCATCCATCAATAAGAATAATATGAATTGGTGGTAAGATGACATTCCAATTAGGGGATCGATCTCCTCTTCCATTATTTAATGATTTGTCATAACTTGGAATCGAGACGCTTAAATTACTAAATTTCAGACTTCCTTCTTCTTCTAACTTTTCGTGCAAGTCAGAGTATTTTTTTTGAACATCACATAACTCTTGTAAAATTTGTTTTCCAAGTAAAATATCATGAGTTCCTGGTTGTCCCCTAAATTCTAATAATTTATTTCCAAAATTCTTTTCCGCTAATTTACATTGATCTTTATAAGTTAAAAGGAAATCATCTATTGAACATGTTACTACTGACAAATCATTTGTAGCCTTCAAATATTTTACAAGTTCATTTGCAATCGTTGTTTTACCTATGGATATAAATTTTAAAAAAAGGTATTTTTTTTTTAAAAAAAAAAATAATAATAATTTGCGAATATAAAAAAAAGGAAGAAATTAAAATTTATTCAATTACCACATCCTTGTATTCCATTTAATCCAACAATTAATGGTTTGTTAGTAATATTTGATTTCTTTCTAAATTTGTTGTAATTTTCTATTATAAAATTTGATAAAATCTCAAGCTTTTGTGATGGTTGTCGTAAATTTCTCATTGCAAGTAAAGTTAAAAAACGTTGCATTTTGAAAAATTTTCATTGTTTACTTACGATTAAGGAACACAAGTCACAGATTATACTATATTTGGATTACTATTATGGCGGGAATAAACAAATACCCCTAGATTTCAACATGTGACATTCTGTGACGAATAATCGGTGACAAATAAGATTCCAAACTATTTATACATAGTTAAACGAACTGTTGTATGTCACCTGTAGAATGATTGGTCATATGATATACGTAACCTGTTACAGAATCCATTCAGAATGCGTACGAATGCATGACCCAAATATTTACAAGAATTATTAATTATACTCAGATTGTAAATAAAATAAATTTATATCGGGTGTATATTTTTTGTTTTTATTTTTATGTCCGCGAATATACTATATAACATAATTTACGTCGTGTTCACAGAACTGACTGTGATTTGCCGATCATGTAAATCGATGACTGTTGTGAGTTGTGACATAATCTTCAATTTATAATGAATAATTAATTATAGTACCACGAGTGCATCGCACTATTGACAATTTGGTAACAAGAACAATGCAAATATCTTCATTATGACTGAAGTGTGCTAAGCGCCAAACCCAGTTGATTCAAAAATTGGTAGTAAATTAGTACAGTACTACTTTACTACAAAAAATCAAAATTATCTGTCCGATCGACAGGTTTTAATAATTATTTATTTTAATTAGGAATTTGGGCTTATTTTCTTTCTCTCAAGAGCAGCAAATCCAAGAAAAGATGTATAAATCTGGAAATAGTATATTAAAACTTTATTGGCACTAACGTAAAGTCAAAAGTGCACGAAATATTATCATTTTGCCATTTTCACAAATATCTCTAATATTAAGCTGTTATTCCAAAATTCCAAAATTCTATTTAAAAAAAAAATAAATAAATAAGTTAGCATTTAATATTAAACCAATACTTTTTAAAAAAAATGTACGTGCTTATTACAAAAAATAGGAGAAACAGGAAAAAAACATCACGAAAAATTAAACAACGGCTATCCATTATTATGTCGACCAATCAAATTTGACTAGTCCAGGATAAGCATCGTGGACCAGTAGTCCAGCCCCATATTTTGACGCAACACTTTTTTTTTCTCACGTGTATTTTTTTGATAATAACTAGTCCTAAGTAAAAAAGGTAAGGGGTTATTATTCAGTTAACCTTACATAAGGACCAAGCAAGTAGTAAACAGTGTCTGTCTATGGAAGATTGTTTAAGTGACAAAAAGAGAGACTTCAGTAGTAAGATTCGTTCTTTTTTTTTAGTAGGATCTCTTTTCTTTAAGCTTTTCTTTTTTCTTTAGGCATTCTCTTTTCTTTAGATCCTCTCTTTTCTTTAGATTTCTTTTTTTTTAAGTCCTCTCTTTGGGAGTTGGACTGTATGGGTAGGATGTTATACAGCTTAGTATTATTTATATAAAATAGTAGCTAAAAAGTGCCAAAATATAAATTATGTATTTGATATTTTCAAATTTACACAATTACACATGTAAATTTTCTTGAAATTGCTGTGAATGATTTCCTGTATATCCTTAAAAACTTAGAGATAAGAATTCGCTTTGTACCTTAATTGATTTATTAGTTACGTAATTTTCTTTTCTTTTATAGAATATGTTAATATAATGAATATTCTTTATTTCAGTATATTAGGGTTTAATTCAGAAATGCGATGGAAGTTTTGATGCTTTTGATTTAAATTATCCTTTTTTTAGTAACTAATTATAAATATGTAAATAAAAAAAAATATTTTTTTCGTATAATTTTATTTTTCTTTTTTTGAATATCGTATATTACGAAAATAACCTAATGGAAACTGAATTTAGTAAATTAAATTGTTCGTATTGCTGGTCCATCCTTCCATTATTCTTAATAAGAATTAAAAGATACCATGTCGATGAATTTCTTGAATGGGTAGTAGATTTGTGGATTTGCCAAAGTATATTCCGCAACTTAGATTGATGGTGAATCAGATTATCGGATGGAAGTTGGAAAAAAAGTAAAACTAGATCTAAAAAAGTTGATTTAAAAAGGGTAATGAAGTACGTTTTTATACTATTTTGTATCTTATTTAATTTATTAATATTGAATTATTTTATTTTAAATATAGCTTAAAATACATTGGATGATATAATTATTTTTTAGCATATTATTTTCCTTGAGTTTTTTTACATATATCATATGATTTTTATTATATATAATAAGTTGTTCCCTTCCCTAGTATTATGTAGTTTTCTCACAATTGTGCGATTTTTGCCATTAATTAACCCGAAAACATCAGAGATATAATTAAATTAAATAAAAAATACGTACAGTAAATTCAAAGTCGTTTAAATATCAAGACAGGTTAACTATCGAATCTTTCCAGTGTCATGATCCTAGTAATGAATGGAATCATAAAATACATAATGTTTACTTTAATTATAAATAAAATTATTTTTTTTACCAATTGTTTACTAGTAAAAGAATCTTTTTGTTCTAAACTATAAGAAATAGCAATTGAGAGTATGAAGCTTTCATCTATAATGTCTTTAAGGAATAATCTTTTCAGAAATCACTATTATTAAAAGAATTAATTAGATTTCTAAAAATATATTTATAAATTAACCGCTTACTTGAGGAGTATTTGAATTGGTATTTAGTCTTTTTTTTTTGTGTTTCTTTTCTTTTCAAATTGTCGAGAAAATATTGTATTATACAACTGAAGAAATATAATCCCAAGTTCACGATAAATTACATTTATTTTATTTTATTTTTTTTGTACATTTTTCTTTTATTTAGTCGAATATGGCTGGAAAAAACAACAATAAAATTAATCTATTTATTAAAAAGACGAATACGTTATCGTTATGTATATATCATATGTTACACTAAAACTCTTCTCTTGATATCCGAATTTAGGAAGCAACTACAGAACTACTGCGTCAACGTTGCACCATTAATTCTAAATTTGGTCTTATTGTATATATGAATATATATTGCACAAATTGCAATAATTCAATAATTGCAGATCATTAAAGTAATCCTTTCCAACTTAACAATGTCCTGGCAAGATAATGTTAATGATGATTATGAAAAATTATTTGAAACTGACGAAGGATATGACGTTATTATTTATGCCGGTGAAAATGAAAATGTTAAAGAACTACATGCGTATTCAAATATTTTACGTATCAGGTCTCAATATTTTCGTACAGCACTTTCTGATAAATGGGCAAAGAAAAAGGATGGAAAATTTATTTTAGAAAAACCAAACATTTCTCCAAATATTTTTAAAATTATTTTAAGGTAATAAATATATTTTATCTATAATGGGCCTATATATACTGTTAAATACTTTTAATTAATATCTTTTCAAAAAAATTCTTAGATTTATTTATTGTGGAAAAATTGATATAACGAAATTAGAGGTACCAGAATTATTGAAGTTGTTAATGGCAGTTGATGAACTTAGTATTCAATCTCTAACCCCTCGTATCGAAGAATATTTAATTAAACATCAATACGAGTTTTTACAACAAAATCCTATAGGAATTCTTGAAACAATTTATCAAAATGAAACTTTTACAAGTTTATTGGATTATTGTCTTAATAAAATTTGTAAAGAACCTGAAATATTATTTAATACTGACAAGTTTATCGACTTAAAAGCACCTATAATTGAATTGCTTATAAAACAGAATGATTTATGTTTAGAAGAAATTGAAATATGGGATAACTTATTAAAATGGGCTTTTGCACAAAATCCTACTATTTCAGAAGATGTCACTAAATGGAACAAAGAGGAAGTTACAATTATGGAAAGAACTCTTCATAGATATATTCCTTTAATTAGATTTTATTATATATCTTCAGAAGATTTTCATGATAAAGTATTTCCTTTTAAAGAAATATTACCAAAAGATTTAATTAATAATCTCTTTACATTTTATTTAGTACCAAACAGGAAAACAAATATTGATAAACAACCTCCTAGACGATCAACATCAAAATGTGACAAGTATGATTCAATTATTGTCAATTTGCAACATTTTGCATTATTTGCCAGTTGGATTGATAGAAAAAATGATAACTATTTAAGAGATGATATTCCCTATAATTTCAATTTACTCTATCGTTCTAGTAGGGATGGTAATACCATTGCAAAATTTCATGAAAAAACTGATAATAAAGGAGCCAATATTGTTATTGCAAAGTTTAAAAATACAAATCAAATAATTGGGGGATATAATCCATTAGATTGGAGTGGACAAACCATTTTTAGATCTACAGCTGATAGTTTTATATTTTCATTTAAAGATTACAAAAATACTGATACAGGGAAGATTGGAAGAGTGATAGAAAAGGGATATGCTATATACTGTTATAATAAATATGGGCCAATTTTTGGTAAAGATAATGGTGGCGGTTGTGATATAATGCTATATTCAAGTGGTGAATGGAGTTCATGCCCAGGTTCTTATCCTGACATTGGTATCCCAAGAAATTATGAGATTGAAAATTATGAAGTATTTCAAGTTGTTAATAAGAATTAAAAAACAATTATAGATTTACATAAAATTAATGATGTTGTAAATTAATATTCTAAGAAACCATTTTTCTAAATAAAATATGTATTTTTTAGTGTTATTCTATATTTTATGCTCTTTTTTTTGAAAACCACATGAAAATATAATATTACTTTCACTTATAAATAAATTTGTTGTTTACTTATTACATTTTTATATTCTAAACCTATATTTACTAAATATACTGAATATTCATAAATTGAACTTAGCTCAAAGAACCAGCTTTATACAATGATATTTTCAATTATAATATTTCTGAAATATTTGAACTTCTAAGAATTATTGCGATATTTCAATTTTTCCCAACATTTTAAAAATGTTTCAAGATAATAAATATAGTTTTGATTGTAATTATGTAAATAGATTACTTATGTAATTTCCCTTTAAAATTTCATAAAATTTTATAAAAAAAGTTAATAAGACTTGGTTATTAAAAACTATCAATAGAAGTAGGTCAGCTTAATACTGTATTCAATATTTAATCTTATTAAAAGAAACTCATTTAATTTTAGATATATTGTTCAAAATTTTAAATTTGCAATAAAATTTGTAATATTTCGTTAATTTTGACAAGAATATGAGGTTTTAGATGATGATGTTTATATATTATTACAGTATATGCAAGGACGGATATACGATGCTTGTTGATAACTGGCTATTTTTTAAAAAATCCTTGATTTTATATATTAAACAAACAACTAAATTTTAGAGAATTCAGAGTAAAATTCAATTTAAGCTATT